>NC_071103.1:42707500-43007500 GCF_024256425.1 Clarias gariepinus
TGACACTGGTCTCCAGTTCTTCAGTTGCCCCAAGTCTCCTTTTTTTGGGATCAGTGATAGAACCGCCCTTGTACAGCTCACCGGTAGTTTCCCGCTGTTAAAAGCACATTTAAAAACTTCGTAGAGGTCAGGTCCTATTACGTTCCAGAGCTGTTTATAAAATTCACTCGACAGTCTGTCTATTCCTGGTAAGCGTCCTGTTGCGAGTTGCTGCACAGCGTCAGTAAGCTCCTGCAGCTCGAGTTCAGCGTCCAGCACGGTGCTTTGTTCCGGAGACAGTTTTGGAAGCTCCTCAAGTAGTTCCTCTCTACAGGATGTATCACAGGGCTCTGCGCTGTAGAGCTGGGTGTAGAAGTTTGTAGCCATTCTCCTCATCTCACTTGGGTCAGCTGTTGTCGTTCCATCTGCTCGTGTTAGGTACATCTGACTTTGGGGTTTGGTGTTTCTGGACAGGTTGAAGAAGAACGCACTGGGAGCATCCATGTCTTTGATGCAGAAGATGCGATGTCTGATCAGGGCTGTTTTGGCTTGTTCGTGGAGGAAAGAGCTTAGAGCTTTTCTTTTTCCTTCCAGGAGATGGCCCATTCTGACATCGTTCTTGCTGATCACTTTGTGTTCTGTCTGGGTGATTTCTGCCTCAAGTTCTTTAATAGTGGTTTTAAAAGCTTCTGATGTGTGTTCAGTGTACATTTTGCAGAAATTTTTTATTTGATTTTTTCCCACCTTCAACCAAGAGACCAAACTGCTAAATTCCCCTTTTCTGTCTTTCCATTCATTCCATAAAACTTTTTTTCCAAAGCTTTACGTTAAAACGCCAGTATGTGCTCTGCCTTTTTGTGTTTGGTGTTTTTATTTCTATGCTGATCAGATGGTGATCAGAAAAACCAGTGGGGAAGATGGCTGTCTTGTGAAGGTTATTTCTGTGGGATTTGGTGATGTAGAACCTGTCCAGTCTTGCTGCAGTAATCTTTGTGTTATTAACCTTGACCCATGTGTATTGTCTTGTGTTTGGGTTTTTTCCCTCCACACATCCGCCAGACCACTCTGCATGATGAGTTCCTCGAGCGCCTCAGCAAACTTTAGGTGTGGTTCCTCGCTATTTCGGTCTAGGGTGAAGTCTGTTGTGCAGTTCCAGTCCCCTCCCATTACTATTGTGGAGTTTTTTCTACTTCGTTGTATTATATTTTTAATTCTGTTGAAAAGTTGGATTCTTTCGCCGCCATTGTTAGGGGTGTATACATTTAAAAAAGTAAAAGATTCCTTTTTTATTTCTGCTTTTATCATTAAAACTCAACCTTTTACTAGTTCTGTTACTTCCACCCCTTTCATGCTCATTGCTTTATTAAAAAGTATTGCCACACCAGCACTGATGTTGGAACCGTGACTCAGAAATATTTTCCCTTCCCACCACATGGCCCACTCGGTCTCATTAGCTTGGTCGCTATGTGTCTCCTGTAGGAAAACAATATCGATGTTCTTTTGTATTATAAAATCCCCAACTACTGCTCTTTTTTCCTATCTCTGCCACCATTCATATTTAAAGACCCTATTTTCAAATTATCCATAAGAAAAGGTAAAAGAAAGAGAGAGAAAAGACAGATACAAAGTGTATTACAAAGGTCAGGGTGCACCCAGTGTGAAATGTACAGACCTCCAGGGCCGTACTCTGAATTTCTTAGTGAATTTGCAGATTTCCTCTCAAACCTAGTCGTTTCTGTAGACAAAATGTTAATTGCTGGAGATTTTAATATTCATTTTGAAAACCCAGAAGACCCTCTGAGAACTGCATTTATGTCTATACTGGACTCGGTAGGAGTAAATCAGTGTGTAGTAGGACCCACTCATAAAGCAGGTCACACTTTAGATTTAATAATATTATTTGGATTAAGTATAAAAAATTTATTCACAATACCACTATCTGAAGTTATCTCAGATCACTATCTTGTCTCAATTCAAGTGTGTCACAATAATAATGTACACACAGCGCCGCGCTACCGTATAAAACGTACATTCACATCAACTACCAAACAGAGTTTTATCAGTAATCTCCCAGAGTTCCCAACTACGATTAGATCACCGTCTGACCCCACAGAACTCGATCAGGCGACTGAATATTTAGAGTCGACATTTCGCTATACCCTAGATAATGTAGCTCCAGTTAAGAGAAAAATTATTAGAGATAAAAAACTTGCTCCCTGGTATAACGATCATACGCGCACTCTAAAACAGACCGCTCGGAAATTAGAACGTAAATGGCGTCAAACTAAATTACTAGTATTTCAAATAGCATGGAAGGAGAGCATCCTGAACTATAGAAAAGCTCTTAGTGTAGCTAGATCAACATATCTCTCCACTCTTATAGAAAATAACAAAAATAATCCTAGATTCTTATTTAATGCTGTAGCCAAATTAACCAGAAATAAGACCACTGCAGAAATCTCCACAACAACATCATACAATAGTGAGGACTTCATGAACTTTTTTAATAATAAAATTGTAAATATTAGGCATAAAATTGAGGTTTTGAAACCGAACAATGTAATTGATGCAGATGTTAATCTAGCCATGTCAGACCAGAACCTAGAATACTTTACTCCCCTTGAAGAGAATGAACTAATTTCACTCATCTCTTCTTCAAATTCATCAACCTGTATATTAGATCCTGTACCGACACATTTTCTTAAACAGATAGTACCAGCAATAATAGAACCCCTGTTGAGAATAATTAATTCTTCACTTAGCATTGGATATGTTCCAAAATCTTTTAAATTAGCAGTTATCAAACCAATAATTAAGAAACCTGACCTCGACCCCTGTCAGCTGTCCAGTTACAGACCAATATCAAACCTCCCCTTTATCTCTAAGATCCTGGAAAAGATAGTAGCGGAGCAGCTATGCTCATATATACATAGAAATGGCATACATGAACTGTATCAGTCAGGATTTAGGCCTCATCACAGTACAGAGACAGCGCTCGTTAAAGTAGTAAATGACATTCTATTGGCCTCTGATCAGGGTTGTGTAACTATGCTTGTATTACTTGACCTCAGTGCAGCTTTTGACACTGTTGATCACGCTATTCTTCTTCACAGATTAGAAAATGTAGTGGGAATTAAGGGTACAGCCCTCTCCTGGCTCAGATCCTATCTGACCCATCGTTATCAGTATGTAGACTTAAATGGTGATTATTCTGCATGTTCTCTAGTGGAGTTTGGCGTTCCGCAGGGTTCAGTTTTAGGTCCACTGCTTTTTTCCCTTTACATGCTTCCTCTGGGCAACATAATCCGTAAGCATGGTATTAGTTTTCATTGTTATGCTGACGATACACAGTTATATGTCTCAGCAAAACCTGATGAGAAAAAACAGCTTACTAAAATTGAGCAATGTGTGCAGGACATAAGAAATTGGATGCGAATTAACTTCCTTCTGCTAAATCCGGATAAGACAGAAGTTCTAGTCATAGGACCGCATACAGCTAGGAGTAAAATTTTAGATCACACCGTAACTTTAGATGGCCTTTCTGTTCCATCAAATGCAACAGTGAAAGACCTTGGTGTGATTATTGATTCCAGCCTTTCATTTGAAGCACATGTAGATAATATTACCAGGATAGCATTCTTTCACCTCAGAAATATTGCCAGAATAAGAAATTTATTGTCGCCAAACGACGCAGAAAAACTAGTTCATGCTTTTATCACCTCTAGGTTGGACTATTGTAATGCCTTACTGTCTGGTTGTTCAGCTAGATGCATAAATAAGCTTCAGCTAGTCCAGAATGCAGCAGCGAGAGTCCTCACCAGAACCAGAAGATATGAGCACATCACCCCTATCTTATCTTCACTCCATTGGCTCCCTGTGAAATTTCGCATTGATTTTAAAATACTACTCTTGACATATAAAGCATTAAATGGTCTCGCGCCGCAGTACCTGAGCGAAATGCTAGTGTCTTACGATCCGCCACGCCTACTTCGATCAAAGGATGCAGGCTGCTTGTCAGTACCGCGTATTATGAAAAATACAGCTGGGGGCAGAGCTTTTTCTTATAAAGCCCCAAAGTTATGGAATAGTCTTCCAAATAGTGTTCGGGACTCAGACACAGTCTCAGTGTTTAAGTCCAGGCTAAAAACCTATTTATTTAGCCAAGCATTTTTATAAATAGATTTGCCATAGGTAAAGGAGCAGATCTGAGGGACTCATGGACGTAGAGTATTATGGTGAACTGGTATGTTTGGATGCTGTCTTCCTCACTCTCATTGATCACTCAGGTTTGCTGACGGTGAGGTGATTGTTTGCTTTACATGTCAGGAAGCCCTCATGTTTGTGTTTCCTTCTGGCTCTCCCTTTTAGTTATGCTGTCATAGTTAGTCCTGCCGGAGTCTCTGCTTGCACTCTACAGTTAATATACATTCACATTATACATTGTGTGACTGTGACCATACCTAACTGCCATCTCTCCTCTTTTTCTCTTTCCCCCCCTCTTTCTTTTTCCTCTCTCCTCCTGTCCCCCCCTTTCACTCTTTCTCTCTCTCTCTGTCGAGCTACACATGTCGTTCCTGAGCTGCCAGTGATCCAGACTCCCTCTGCCCTCCGGACCTGTCTGACCCATCCTGGTGCCCCGCTTCTGGCTGAAGATCTCGTCACATGGATGCCACGTGTGTCTCTCTGGGATGCGTCTGGTGTCTGGGAATGATTCTCTCCACCTAGAAAATGGTTCTGGCCTTGACTGGTGTTGGCAACTGTTTCTCTGGGGACTTGACAGTTCGATAGTTCATGACTGGAACTTCTTACAAGTCTACCTGGGTCTTCAATAACTACCTGGACTCCATATTAACATCAATTAACATCAGCTATTATAGCTGAACTGCCTCCCACCCTACACACTGTATAAATGCAGATCATTTACTCTTTCTGTTTCACCCAAATGAGGATGGGTTCCCTGTTGAGTCTGGTTCCTCTCAAGGTTTCTTCCTATTACCATCTCAGGGAGTTTTTCCTTGCCACTGTCGCCCTCGGCTTGCTCACCAGGGACAAACTGACCATTTTGATTCATACAAATTCACATTTCATACAAACTTAAATAATTCTTTTGACTATGTAAAGCTGCTTTGCGGCAATGAAAATTGCTAAAAGCGCTATACAAATAAAATTGAATTGAATTGAATTGAAAATGTTCATTTTTGTTTTGCTTGAGACCGCCGCCATCGTGTTATGTGATCTTTTAAGTGCCATCTCTTTTTTTTGCTCAGTCGATCATAGCCTATAGTCCGCTGTAATTTTGCGACTGATGCTATGAATTTTTTGACATCCGTAAAATGTTTTTCAATATTGATTGGTTTTTTGTACGTTTTTTTTCAAATATTCATTTATATCATCGAGTGTGTATAGCTGTTGATCGTCCCCAAAACGTGACTCAGTAATGTCTGATATATCGGAAAACCTGTCTTCTTCAAAGTCCTCATCTATTAAGTCTTCATCTTGCACCACTGCACCTCCATCCTGCATCATTTCGCCTTCATTCTGCTCTTCTACACCTCCGTCCTGCACCACTGGACCTCCATCCTGCTCCACAGCACTTCCTTCCTGCACCACTGCACCTCCATCCTGCATCATTTCGCCTTCATCCTGCTCCACTACGCCGCCATCCTGCTCCACTACACCTCCACTCTGCTTCACAACACCTCCACTCTGCACCACATCACCTTCACCCTGCTCCACAGCACCTCCACCCTGCTCCACAGCACCTCCACCCTGCTCCACAACACCTCCGTCCTGCACCACTGCACCACCAGTCTTCTCCACACTGGAGCCCGCTCCATCCTGCCCCACTGCCCTGACCCCACTAGGCTCCGCCTCCTCCCTGCCCTGTGTTCTATGTGGGCAGCTGTACTTTTTGTACCCGATGTCCCCACATTCGAAGCACCTCATGCTCCCAGTGCTGGCATACAGCATGTATGATTTCCCCTCGTGTGTGACTCTGAATGAGATGTCCAGAGTGGACTCAGTCAGGAACTGGAGCACTGTACGCCTGAAGGACACGACGTGCTTCAGCGCAGGGTTTTTACAGTTTAGAGACACCATCCTCATACTGCTCACGATCCTTCCGAATCGAGACAATTCCCTCTTTATGTCCTCATCAGGGATAAAAGAAGGAATGTTCGACACGGTGACCTTCATTGTTGTAGCAGCCTGAGTAACGGAATAAAGTTCTCCACTTACCTTTATTACGTGTTCAATCAGCTGATGTACGAGTTCCCTCTCCTTAACGAACACCACCACGGCCTTGTTCATCCGCGACGCCGACACGATGTTCTCACACCCGATACACTCTCCTACCGCCATTAACACCTGCTCCACCGACACCACGGCGCTCACCTCACAGCGCACCTCGTGACGGAGTGAGAGAGGACGGACTGCACCGCTCGGGTGAGCCGCCATCCCTGCACTCCGCCACGAGACACACCCAGCTCCACACACCCAAATTTTTTATTTTTTTTTGAAATTACAAAAACCTTTATTTACAAAAAAAAAATTACATAATCACAAATCTAACAAGCATCAACTCGGAGGCAAATTAATACAACGTAAAAATCAATTTATCTTCCAGAAGGACACACAAAGCATCATTGCAACA
The DNA here is from genome assembly GCF_024256425.1 of Clarias gariepinus. Lineage (NCBI taxonomy): Eukaryota > Metazoa > Chordata > Actinopteri > Siluriformes > Clariidae > Clarias > Clarias gariepinus. Next base: position 42,714,132 of record NC_071103.1, read on the forward strand.
CCAAATGTTCTGAAATGAAAACAAGTCATCAATACTCCTATAATAACAGAAATCAATCAAAATTCTGGATTGCACCAGGTTAAAGAATAATGTAACAATGTTTTGTACTACATTCTGCTCAATTTTCTTTCTCCTGCTCAAATAAATGACCATCTTTGCTTGCCCCAACACAAAATTAAGCATTTGATACATATATCTTTTCCTTAAAACATATTTGCATTCCAAAATGAAAACAACCTGTGAGAACACCTCATTACACTTTCTAAAAATCTCTCTTAAAACAGAAAACAAAGGTTCAAGCCTATAACAACTTGAGAATGCATGAAAAATAGTCTCCCTATCATCACAAAAAGGACATTTATCAGAACTTCCAGGACTTAAAACAACAGTAAATGCATTAGTTGCAATAATACCATGAGCAACTCTCCATTGTAAATCTCCTGTCTTTCTGATCAACGGTGGTTTATAAAAAACTCTCCACTGTGGCTTTTTGTCATCCTCTAGATTAAAAAAGGCACGCCAAGGGGTATCTACCCTATTGTTCAACATTTTCTTGTTAAAAGCAATTGTACAATATTTATACAAAACCTTTTTATTACAAGAAAAGAAATCAACGTTTAGGGAACTGGTTTCCTTAAGATAAAACCCAGAATATTCATCCAATTTAGGAGCAAAGATCAAGCGAGGAAAAGGGTCTTCCACATCGCGGCTACACAGTCCGTTACTGTAATCTGATAACAAGAGTCTCTCATGATCACTTAAAGCCGATTCCCATCTCCGGAGAATGAGTGTCGTAACACGAGTAGAATTAAATCCAAGAACTTGAGAAAGTGCTTCATTGTCTTTAAAATCAAGTCCAGTTACTTCCAGCAAGCGACTAAGAGTCACAATTTTGTTATCAAAAAGTGCTTTGCTCAGCCCGGGAAAAGACGAGTTACTTGTCAAGTCCAATCGCTTGCCATGAATTAAAGGTTCTTCCAGCAACCAATACAACAAATTTGGAAGCCCTACTCTCTGAAAGGAAAAAGATTCCACACCTCAAAAACATTTCTATAAAATACAGGTAATGCAGGGAAATGAAGATTCAATGGATCCATCAAAAAAATTGTTCTTCCAAGATTGAGGTTTCCTAAACTGTTTAATATCACTTTTCCAACAGCATTCCAGTTACAAGCATCTGCAGCAGTTAAAAGTCGTTGCAAAAAGTGTATCCTAAAAGCAGCTATTTTACTTTGTAAATGTATAAGACCCTGACCACCTTCTTCTTTAGATAGAAACAAAACACTTTGCGGGATCCAATGTAGCTTATCCCAAAAAAAAGTCCACCAACAATGACTGTAAGTTCATTAACAAAGTTAGTGGAGGATCCAAACAAGCAAACTTATGCCACAGTGAAGAGGCCACTAAATTATTGACAATTAAAACTCGTCCTCTAAAAGACATTTTTGGAAGCAACCATTTCCATTTTTCTAGTCTACCTTTCACTCTCTCGATTATACCTTCCCAATTTTTTTGGGTTACAGTCTCATCCCCAGTGAAAACTCCTAGATATTTGAACCCAATTTTTCCCCACTCCAGACCAAAAGGAAGTTTTGGTTTATAATTCTTCCAATCCCCTATTAAAAAAGCTTCACTTTTACTCCAATTAACACTAGCAGAAAAGATCTTTTTGAAGATTTTCAAGAGGTTTAATAACATGTCGTTGTCATTTTGACCATTAATACATATTGTCACATCATCTGCATAAGCCGACAGGGTAAAATTATTCTTACATCCTGGTAACAATACACCTTGAAGTTTACATCTTATCTGCTGTAACAAAGGTTCTATTGCTAAAGAGTATAACATGCCAGATAGGGCACAGCCCTGTCTTTTGCCTCTAGAGACTTTAAAAGGAATACATAAACCACCGTTGATTTTCAAAATACTCTCCACATCACTCTAAAGAATTTTAATGAAGTCAACAAACTTCTCGCTGAAGCCAAAAGCAGTTAAAACCTTCCACAAAAAACAATGTTCTACCCGATCAAAAGCTTTTTCTTGATCTAATGAAACAAAACCACAATCTAGGTTTAGCATCTTGGAGACTTCAATAAGATCATGAATAAAAGCAATATTATCAAAAATTGATCTACCTGGGACACAGTAGGTTTGGTCAGGATGAATAACACTATCCATTACTTTGGCTAATCTATTAGCTAGGATTTTTGACAAAAGCTTGTAATCGCTGCAGAGCAAAGAAACAGGACGCCAACACTTTATATCTCCAAGATCTCCCTTTTTCGGCAGGAGAGTCAGCACAGCTCTTCGGCAACTTTGAGGCAGCTTACCTTCTTCCATACTGGTATTTAACATCTCTAGGAGATCCACTCCTATTGTTGACCAAAAGGACTTGTAAAAGTCCACTGGTATACCATCAATACCTGGTGTCTTACCAGGCACCATCTCACCAAGTGCTTTCTGTAGCTCGCTCATACTCAGAGGGCTAGACAGTTCAGTGTTGAGGCTTTGAGGCACTGTGTTTTTTTGTCCAACAATAATTCTAAAAAAACCCTTGTGCCAGTAGACTCCGCCAATTCCTGGAGTCTCTGTAGTGGTGTTTCGAGTAAATTGTAAACAAAGCTGCTTAATTTTAGCTTTTCCTATATCCCACCATTGCTGTACAGAGTTATAAAAGACTTTCTCAGTTTTAAAAACTCCCCAAAAGAAAGTAAACAATTCATTAAACCGTTTGTCACTTAACCAAGCAGTATTAAACTGCCAGTAAGCACTTTTGGGTTTCAAAAGGTTAATAAAAACTGAACATCTGATCATACAATGGTCAGAAAAACTGACAGGCACTGTGTCACATCTTCTTATAGTACTGAAATGGTGTTTAAAAACATAAAATCTATCCAATCTTGCCATAGAGATAACTCTATCACGCATATGAGTCCAGGTGTACTGTTTTTGCATACCCTTTAAGCGTCTCCAAACATCACACAATTCATGCGTCTTAATAAGCTGAATCAATCGGTTTCTGGAAGGCATGTGAGGTTCTAAATGATTTCTGTCTAAATCAGATTCGGTACAGTTAAAATCACCTCCCAAAAATAAAAACTCTTCTTGATCACATTTTTGTAAAACAGAACACAAGATTTTTAAGAACACTATTCTCTCTATCATTGAGACAGGACAATACACACAAACGAAAACAATGACAATTTTTCCATAGCTAACCTTTACTTTTAAAAGTCTCCCTTTTACTATTTCTTCTACTTGAAATAAATGTGGGTTAAGACTTTTCTCAAAAAGAACAGCCACCCCACCACTAAGCAAAGTGTTATGACTTAGAAAAGAAAAACCACCCTATTCTCTAGCCCAATCAGAGGCATTCATTTTGTCACTATGAGTTTCCTGCAACAAAACCACATCTAATTTATTTAGCTTTATAAACTCATATATCTCCATTCTTTTCTTAAAGTCTCTAGCCCCATTAATATTCAATGATGCAATGTTTATTCCATTCATTTCTAAAAAAGAAGGTGAAAACAAAAAACATGCCCAAGTTGCAAAAATAGAAATCAGAACACCAAAGCATGCCACTTCCAAAAAAAAGTTTTAGCTATCATCATTAACCAAATCAGAATTTAAGATTCTTACAATTTTCTTTAGCCGATAAATTTCCTTTTTTGTGAATAAGCTTTCTGCCATGAACATTTTTGTTTTATCAACAAACTGCTTAAGGTCTGGAAAATATTCACAGACACGCACTTCTCTCCTATTCTTTGTTGCCCTGAGAAACAGCTTAATATCTTCTACCTCATAGCTGCGACTGGATAAATCACTTTGGGAAAGGCTGAAAGTAGAGTCAGAAGATTCGTTGTCGCTTTCCATCCTTCCTTTGCTATCATCATCATCATCATCATCATCATCATCATCGACTACATTTGCTTTTTTCTGCTTAACACTCTGAACTTCATTCGAGTTCTTCCTTTTGCCTGGAACCTTAAACACAGCTTTATCCAATTCTAGATCAGCATCCTCACAAATCTCAACACGTTGCTGATTTATAATAACACCCTTACACTTTGTCAAGACTGACTCAGGAGCAGACTCGCTGGTTCTATCACCCACCACACCAGCAGTATTCGACTCATGTTTATGTAAAGCTACTCTTAATGTACTGAGCCTCAGAAACACTAGACCCACCACCGTTCTCCACAAGAGTCAGCTTTTTAACACTAGAAGAGCCGAGCAGCGGTCATTTGACCGCAAGGGGGTAAAAAAAAAAAATACTTCACACTCGTTCAAATTCCAGGACCCTCCTTCCATGACTTTTCCTAGATCTGTGAGTTTAATCACCCTGTATGCTTAAATTTTCAAAATCGCACCAGTAAAAGCCAGTATAAAGCTATTTTGCTCTTATTTACGTGAAATCGCTGACAGCTGCGCGCCGGTCATGCCGTTTCCTGCCTTTTCCAACCTGGGATTCTCATTTCTCTCAGCAGATGGCGCAAGGAATCGCGCATACTATCTATGCGTCATTCAGTGTGTAACTGTCTCAGGTTTCATTCCATATATGCAGTTTATTATATATATATATATATAATAAACTGCATATATGGAATGAAACCTGAGACAGTTACACACTGAATATATATTTTATCCGTGAAATATTGACAATTCGCCATTCATTCTGGCGTTGATAATCAGCGATATTTTATAAGGAGATTTAGAGGATTTAGCTTTACTTTATTTTATAACGTTTCGAGAAAATTCATTAGTTTGTTCATTCTGTTTAAAAATTTCTGTTGCAATTATCTCTAAAAAATGCAATGACCCATCCTGAGGATATAAAGCTTTATTAATGTGTTTGAATAAATCAGATCTACCACAGCAGATAATAAACTATGCTATGTCATAACCGAATCAAACACCACGACTATGCCTCGTTTCGTTCGTCGGGAACGTGGTTCACTTGGCCGAATCTGAATCAGATTCAACATTTAGATTTAATTCGCTTTCGCCCTCTTGCTCATCTGTTCCATCTGACACCTCACATTGCTCGCCCTCCGATTCCATCTCATCAATATTCCACAGCATGTCCAGCACTTGCTGTGGGGTATATCGCACTCTTTGAGTCATTGTAAATAATGCACTGCTCAAACTCAATCGCCCAAACTCTGTAGCCGCCCCAACTACACAGTGAGTTGTAGATGTACCTGTTGACTTATTTATAGGTCTCGAAGTATAACAAATGCTATTGATCATAATAGCTCCGCCTTCATGATCAATGGTGTTAGGGTACTTATGTGGTGATAATTAGTTTTTCATAAATTTATAACTGTTTAGATGTTTAGTGTCACTATGTCATAAACAGTGAAACATAAATAAATAGAACAAAATAAAATGAAATATCCTCAATTCAGATACTATTTTATTAAGCAACGACATAACATTTATCTTAGCTGGATGTTCTAATTCTTAAAAACGTTGAACCTAAAGTAAGACTTATCACACTGTAACTAGAATATTTACAAAACTCAAAGGTTGTCTTATGAATACAAAAAAAACCCCTAAATTTTCAGTTTACATATACATTACATTTTAAGCAGATGGGCCATAAAATTGATCATATGTTTATATATATATATATATATATATATATATATATATATATATATATATATATATATATATATATATAAAGAGTCAAATTTAGGCTTTTACTATAGTGGATTCCAAGGACTTGTAACTTAAAATGTAACGTTTAGCTTAGATTTGGTTTATATTGGTTTATAATCTTATAGTAGAAAACACGAGGTAAATTTGACTATATTCATTTACTTAGGTTAAATGAATTGTAAGCCTTTGAATGGTGCTAAAAACAATTGCAAAACATCAGAATACATTGGAGGGAACTTCTGAGGTGGTCAGTGATTGATGGCACGGTCGTTCGGAGGGGGTTGTCATCACACCTACAGTTCTTTTGTTCTAAGCTGTCGGTCAAATATCTCTTCACTTGGAATGGAAGCACAAAATATAGGGGGAACATGCAAGAGATTTCAGCATCTCTACGCACAGTATACTAAGCTGTGTATAAAGTAGACACTGTTTGTTTTTTCATTTTGTAATCTTCCTCGTGTTTACCTTGTACTGTACAATGTATATTCATTTTTTAAAGAATTGCTGTAAATAAAACACATATGCAGTTGATTTACCAGAAACGTTTCTGTTTTTTGTGTGCACACTTAAGCGGAATCTGGACGAAACAATGCTGATAAGTTCAAGCTTAGATTAATATATAAACTGGTCCACTCCGTGACCGCTGAAATCCGACAGACGGTAATTGGATGTTTACCAAGGGCTCAGGAGAGGTGTGTGTGCGTAACACACACACATATTACACACACATATGAATTAGTTTCAGCTGAAACTCATGATCAATGGTGTTGGGGTACTTATGTAGTGATAATTAGTTTCAGCCAAATCATTAAAACTAACAATAGACTATGGCACTCTCTTGAGAGGGGATATGAAGGTGTTATTCATTTATTTATTCAATTCTACATATAAACAAACAAAATACAGCTATTTTTCTCAAAAAAGTGAAGTTGTTCAGCTGTTTAGTGCCACTATGTCATAACCAGTGAAACAACGTGGACTCATCGCTGTGCTTGTTGTAACTGAAAAAAACGCTGCAACTGTTTCAAAGTCTTTCCTCTCCGTGACCGCTGAAATCCGACACGACACCACGTTAGGCTACGTCTTGACTCATTTGCATACTGACGGTGATTGGATGTTTACCGAGGGCTCAGGGGAGGTGTGTGTGTGTGTGTGTGTGTGTCTGCTTGTATTGTTATAAAAATTCTAAATATAAACAAACAAAATACAGCTTTTTTTTCTCAGAGGTAAACGATAAAGTTGTTCAGCTGTTTAGTGTCACTATACACTCAGTGTAGTTACCGAAATCTTTGATTCAGTTCTCATTGAGTGGCCACTTCCACATTTCACTCGCTTTTATTACATGAATCTTATGTGGGCATAAACAGTGAAACATTCCGCAGGTTTGAGGCATAATCGTGGTGTTTGATTCGGTTATGACATAGCATAGTTTATTATCTGCTGTGGTAGATCTGATTTATTCAAACACATTATTGTTTTAGCGATAATTTCACGGAAGCGAGTTCAGAACTAAATCGCTGCTCCTGCTCCATCCAAGACGTTCAGAAGTTTCAAATAGAATAAAAAAACGAATAAATGTTCTCCATACGATATAAAATTAAGTAGAGCTTTTCTCAGTTGAATATGAAAAAAGATACCGCTGATTATCAACGCGGGAATGAATGGCGCATTGTCCAAGTTCAAGTTGATCTTGGAGCTAAACTATTTGCTCTTGGTGTAAGCGCCATCTAGCGATCATTGTGTGTCAGCAACAGCTTCCCATTCAAAACAATAGGCGGTCAAATGACCGTTGAACCGCGTTTTTAGTAGGTGACACTGGCGCGGCGCTTCTAGTGTTAACTTTCAGAGAGGAAGCATATGAGGTCCCTACTTCAACTCTTTCCTCATCATCACTGTTTAGGTTAGTTGCCCTCTTGTCTTGCTCTGCATTTGATGAGTTTCCCTCCTTATTTCTTTCAGGGCAAGCATGAATTAAATGCCCTAAAACACCACAGTTAAAGCACTTGATCCTTTCAGTTGTAGCATAAAAAGCATAATCAAAATTGTCGATCTTAACATTAAAGCCCAATCCCAATTCTATTTTCTACCCCTTCCCCTACCCCTCGCCCCTTCCCCTTGTCCCTTGAAACGAAGTGGAAAGGGGAAGGGTTAAAATATTTCCCCTAAGAAATGGTACACCACTACAACACTGTTATACGTCATTATACGTATCCGTTCATTTACATGTACACATACAGTATGGCCGTAAGCAAAACAAACAATGCGTTATCAAAAGCTCGGCAAACTGCCGTGCTACTGAACTTTCATATTTGTTTGTAGCAGTAAAGTGTATATGACATAAAAATATATTTTTGTAATATTGCGCAATCGGCGCTATCCGCTAGCAAACTTTAGCGGTTTTTTTGCAAACGTTTTTTTACAAAACATCACCATAAACACAAACACAAGACTAAAATTAATTGCATATAATCTCCAAGATAGTGGTACATGCTGGAGCTAACGATATACGCCTTCGTCAGTCAGAGGTTAGTAAGAATAACTTTATAGAGGTGTTTAAATTAGCGAAGGCGATGTCCGATGGAGTAGTATGCTCTGGTCCCATCCCAATGAGACGTGGTGACATAACTTACAGCAGGTTATGGTCGCTGAACCGCTGGATGTCCAGGTGGTGCTCCGAAAACAACGTGGGCTTTATTGATAATTGGAAGACCTTTGAGGGCAAAGCTGGCCTGTTAGGGCGGGACGGTGTTCATCCCACTCGGGAAGGTGCTGCTCTCATTTCTTGTAGTATAGCTCATAGTCTTAGAAAAGGCCTAGTTAATCGGTGACAATCCAGAGCCCAGGCCAGGGAGCAGACAGAGAGGCTAAACCAACCGTCTGCTAGCTGCATAGAGTCGTCACTCAGGGTTCACTCTATTGAGACTGTGTCTGTTCCCCGAGCTAAAATCAAATTTAGAAAGACTCAGAAAGTCTGTTTTAGTAATTTAATTAGCATAAAGACCACAAACTTGGATCAGACTGAATGCGCAGCCGACACCTCTGATCTGAAGCTAGGACTCTTAAATATTAGATCTCTCGCATCTAAAGCAGTTATAGTTAATGAAATTATCACAGATCAGGAGTTTGATATACTCTGTTTAACAGAAACCTGGATTAAACAGTACGAGTATGTAGCTCTAAATGAAGCTAGTCCTCCTGGATACAGCTACATACACCAGCCTCGGTTAACTGGTAGAGGAGGAGGCGTCGCAGTTATTCACAATGATAATTTGACTATTGTACAAAAACACGGACACAAATTTAATTCATTTGAAATTCTTTATAGTAACATAAGTGTATTTAACTATATTAAGTCAGCTCAGTCGATCCCGCTAATTGTCATTTACAGACCTCCAGGGCCGTACTCTGAATTTCTTAGTGAATTTGCAGATTTCCTCTCAAACCTAGTCGTTTCTGTAGACAAAGTGTTAATTGCTGGAGATTTTAATATTCATTTTGAAAACTCAGAAGACCCTCTGAGAACTGCATTTATGTCTATACTGGACTTGGTAGGAGTAAATCAGTGTGTAGTAGGACCCACTCATAAAGCAGGTCACACTTTAGATTTAATAATATTATTTGGATTAAGTATAAGAAATTTATTCACAATACCACTATCTGAAGTTATCTCAGACCACTATCTTGTCTCAATTCAAGTGTGTCACAATAATAATGTACACACAGCGCCGCGCTACCGTATGAAACGTACATTCACATCAACTACCAAACAGAGTTTTATCAGTAATCTCCCAGAGTTCCCAACTTCGATTAGATCACCGTCTGACCCCACAGAACTCGATCAGGCGATTGAATATTTAGAGTCGACATTTCGCTATACCCTAGATAATGTAGCTCCAGTCAAAAGAAAAATTATTAGAGATAAAAAACTTGCTCCCTGGTATAACGATCACACGCGCACTTTAAAACAGACCGCTCGGAAATTAGAACGTAAATGGCGTCAAACTAAATTACTAGTATTTCAAATAGCATGGAAGGAGAGCATCCTGAACTATAGAAAAGCTCTTAGTGTAGCTAGATCAACATATCTCTCTACTCTTATAGAAAATAACAAAAATAATCCTAGATTCTTATTTAATGCTGTAGCCAAATTAACCAGAAATAAGACCACTGCAGAAATCTCCACAACAACATCATGCAATAGTGAGGACTTCATGAACTTTTTTAATAATAAAATTGTAAATATTAGGCATGAAATTGAGGTTTTGAAACCGAACAATGTAATTGATGCAGATGTTAATCTAGCCATGTCAGACCAGAACCTAGAATACTTTACTCCCCTTGAAGAGAATGAACTAATTTCACTCATCTCTTCTTCAAATTCATCAACCTGTATATTAGATCCTGTACCGACACATTTTCTTAAACAGATAGTACCAGCAATAATAGAACCCCTGTTGAGAATAATTAATTCTTCACTCAGCATTGGATATGTTCCAAAATCTTTTAAATTAGCAGTTATCAAACCAATAATTAAGAAACCTGACCTCGACCCCTGTCAGCTGTCCAGTTACAGACCAATATCAAACCTCCCCTTTATCTCTAAGATCCTGGAAAAGATAGTAGCGGAGCAGCTATGCTCATATATACATAGAAATGGCATACATGAACTGTATCAGTCAGGATTTAGGCCTCATCACAGTACAGAGACAGCGCTCGTTAAAGTAGTAAATGACATTCTATTGGCCTCTGATCAGGGTTGTGTAACTATGCTTGTATTACTTGACCTCAGTGCAGCTTTTGACACTGTTGATCACGCTATTTTTCTTCACAGATTAGAAAATGTAGTGGGAATTAAGGGTACAGCCCTCTCCTGGCTCAGATCCTACCTGACCCATCGTTATCAGTATGTAGACTTAAATGGTGATTATTCTGCATGTTCTCTAGTGGAGTTTGGCGTTCCGCAGGGTTCAGTTTTAGGTCCACTGCTTTTTTCCCTTTACATGCTTCCTCTGGGCAACATAATCCGTAAGCATGGTATTAGTTTTCATTGTTATGCTGACGATACACAGTTATATGTCTCAGCAAAACCTGATGAGAAAAAACAGCTTACTAAAATTGAGCAATGTGTGCAGGACATAAGAAATTGGATGCTAATTAACTTCCTTCTGCTAAATCCGGATAAGACAGAAGTTCTAGTCATAGGACCGCATACAGCTAGGAGTAAAATTATAGATCACACCGTAACTTTAGATGGCCTTTCTGTTCCATCAAATGCAACAGTGAAAGACCTTGGTGTGATTATTAATTCCAGCCTTTCATTTGAAGCACATGTAGATAATATTACCAGGATAGCATTCTTTCACCTCAGAAATATTGCCAGAATAAGAAATTTATTGTCGCTAAACGACGCAGAAAAACTAGTTCATGTTTTTATCACCTCTAGGTTGGACTATTGTAATGCCTTACTGTCTGGTTGTTCAGCTAGATGCATAAATAAGCTTCAGCTAGTCCAGAATGCAGCAGCGAGAGTCCTCACCAGAACCAGAAGATATGAGCACATCACCCCTATCTTATCTTCACTCCATTGGCTCCCTGTGAAATTTCGCATTGATTTTAAAATACTACTCTTGACATATAAAGCATTAAATGGTCTCGCGCCGCAGTACCTGAGCGAACTGCTAGTGTCTTACGATCCGCCACGCCTACTTCGATCAAAGGATGCAGGCTGCTTGTCAGTACCGCGTATTATGAAAAATACAGCTGGGGGCAGAGCTTTTTCTTACAAAGCCCCAAAGTTATGGAATAGTCTTCCAAATAGTGTTCGGGACTCAGACACAGTCTCAGTGTTTAAGTCCAGGCTAAAAACCTATTTATTTAGCCAAGCATTTTTATAAATAGATTTGCCATAGGTAAAGGAGCAGATCTGGGGGACTTATGGACGTAGAGTATTCTGGTGAACTGGTATGTTTGGATGCTGTCTTCCTCACTCTCATTGATCACTCAGGTTTGCTGACGGTGAGGTGATTGTTTGCTTTACATCTCAGGAAGCCCTCATGTTTGTGTTTCCTTCTGGCTCTCCCTTTTAGTTATGCTGTCATAGTTAGTCCTGCCGGAGTCTCTGCTTGCACTCTACAGTTAATATACATTCACATTATACATTGTGTGACTGTGACCATACCTAACTGCCATCTCTCCTCTTCTTCTCTTTCCCCCCCTCTTTCTTTTTCCTCTCTCCTCCTGTCCCCCCTTTCACTCTTTCTCTCTCTCTCTGTCGAGCTACACATGTCGTTCCTGAGCTGCCAGTGATCCAGACTCCCTCTGCCCTCCGGACCTGTCTGACCCATCCTGGTGCCCCGCTTCTGGCTGAAGATCTCGTCACATGGATGCCCCGTGTGTCTCTCTGGGATGCGTCTGGTGTCTGGGAATGATTCTCTCTACCTAGAAAATGGTTCTGGCCTTGACTGGTGTTGGCAACTGTTTCTCTGGGGACTTGACAGTTCGATAGTTCATGACTGGAACTTCTTACAAGTCTACCTGGGTCTTCAATAACTACCTGGACTCCATATTAACATCAATTAACATCAGCTATTATAGCTGAACTGCCTCCCACCCTACACACTGTATAAATGCAGATCATTTACTGCTTTCTGTTTCACCCAAATGAGGATGGGTTCCCTGTTGAGTCTGGTTCCTCTCAAGGTTTCTTTCTATTACCATCTCAGGGAGTTTTTCCTTGCCACTGTCGCCCTCGGCTTGCTCACCAGGGACAAACTGACCATTTTGATTCATACAAATTCACATTTCATACAAACCTAAATAATTCTTTTGACTATGTAAAGCTGCTTTGCGGCAATGAAAATTGCTAAAAGCGCTATACAAATAAAATTGAATTGAATTGAATTGAATATAATGAAAACTTGTCATAAAAATCCTTATTAGTGGCAAAAATTCGTTAAATTTATGGGTCTGCTTGCTCGAGTGAGCGGCCATCTTGAAAATTTTGTTAGCCCTTCGTTTGAAGTGAGGTCCCGAAAAATCTTCGTTTGGAGGGCTATCTGGCCCTTCCCCTTACCCCTACCCCTCCAACCAAAAGAGAAATGAGACACCCCTACCCCTTCACGTGAACGCGCCAAACGGAGGGGTAGGGGTAAGGGGTAGGGGTAAGGGGTAGAATTGGGATTGGGCTTAAGAGTCAGGTCAAGCTCATCGCTATCTTTCAGGATCATATAAACAAATCTCCTGAAAGAAACCACGTGTTTTAACAGCAGTGAAGTGGTGCCAATGGCGTTTTTTTTTTATCGGTGAAACCAACTTTCCATAACGCGACAAGCTCCTAACCAGTATATCATCGGGAACGAAAGAGGAATATTAGACAGTGTGACCTTTTTTGAGGGGGTCGAAAGCAGAAGCACGGCCGTGAAGAGGTTGTTTATAACAATTCCTTTCTCCACTAACTCGTTTGCTTTTTCTACCGAACTCAAAAACACAACGACTGCGCTGTTCATTCTGGATGCTGACAGAATATTGTCATGTCCAACAACCTCTCCTACAGTTAGGCAACAATCTTCAATACTCACCGCGGACGCCACTTTAACACCGTGGCGCCGCGTGAGATTGTTTAGAAGCCCAGCTCGTGGGTCCGACATGACCACAACGGGAGTGGGGGGGACACCCCACACACACCAACGCAAACAGGCGACACAGAGAAAGAGAAACAGACAGAAAGTCAAGAAAAAGAAGGAAAGAAGAAAAAAAAAAGAGAGGGAAGGACTCACTCAGAGAATCACGCTCCACACTCACGCCACTCCAAACACTCACACTCGCACCGGAAGTGAGAGAGAGAGAGAGAGAGAGAGAGAGAGTGTGTGTGTGTGCGTGAGAGAGAGAGAGGGAGATTCTAAACTGACAGCAGCAAAAATATGAGCTCCTGAATAAACTTAAACTTTTGTTGGTTTCAAGTAGAGAAGAAAAAGAAGAAAGATACCAACTTAAAGCTAAACAAACCGAAAACACACTGAACAGAGGGAGGAAGGAAAAAAAGAGAAAAAATAGGGGGAAAATGCATTATTTTACCCAAAGAACGTAAGAAAACTTACGTTTTAATAAGCATTTCACTACATTTCGTACTGTGTATGACTGTGTATGTGACAAATAAAATATGAATTTGAATGTGAAAACTGAAACTTCGCCAATTCACTAATAGAGACACAAACCACAGAGCAGCTGTAGGACATCAACTAAAGAACAAGGGAAACAAGAGAAAACTGAAGAAAAGCACTTTATCAAAATATAAATAAAAGAAATCTATTTCAAAAAGGCAGGTAGGAACTGATATTATTATTTTTTTCAACCTGCTAATAGAAATATCCCCTAGCTGCTAGCATCACAGCTAAGAGTGACAGTTACAGAATAACAGTTAGAGATGGCTACTTTTGAGTGGAGCCACACTTGCTATCAGCTACCCAGATGACATAACTACTGAAAATGGCAAGAAAAAATACAAAGCTAAGATTTTGAGAGACTTTCCTGAGACTCTTAGAGCTGATTTTATTATATTAAATGATAAAATAATGAAAGCAGACCTGCTGTTCTACACAGAGCAGCCGAATGCCTGGCACACGGCCCTCCTCTCAGCCAATAAAGGCTTGAAGATGGCTGGAAACAAAGCTATGAGACAACTGTACATTGACACCTGTGGTAAAGCGAGAACCACCTCTCGCTTATGGACGTGGTAATGTTCGTATAAGGTGGTAAAAATGATGGCTCCACCCGCAATAGCACTTCGGTGCAAAGTGATATTTATTTACAGTGCTCAGGAAGTGTACAGTCCACTGGTGCAATATATTTACAGGTGGCCACACAAAACAAGAAAGAGGAAAAACAAACAAAAAAAGAAACCCAAAGTACCAAAAAAAACAACAAAACCGAAAAATAAAGGTTGGGAAATAAATCCCAAAAACCAACATGTATCCACAATATACCCACTAAGGAAACAAAATTGCTCAAGGCACCACAGTTGCACTCTCGCTCTGACTTGGTAAACAAGCAACCATGTTCTTCTTCTTCTTCTTCTGTTTTAATGGCGGTTGGCATCCAACGTTAAGGTGCATTACCGCCACCTACTGTACTGGAGTGTGGGTCTGAATCCGCTACCTCCCACGCAAAAAACAAACAAAAAAAAATAAATAATAATAATAATAATAATAACAAACAAACAAACAAACAAAAAATATATATAATAATAATAATAATAATAATAATAATAATAGTAAATTATCCCCTTCATACACATACTAATTATATTCTGTTAATTAATCCAGTTATTCTCAAAAAATGTAATACACTTTTATTATTATGACCATTAAGCATGTCTGCAATATTAATTCCAATTTGTCCTTGTTCTTTAGCTTCTTCCTTTAATATTTCTCTTTCTGTAATGTACTTTGGACAATGACATAGTATGTGTTCCACTGATTCCTCCTCCTGACAATGATCACATAATCCAGTTGGATGTTTCCCTATTAGATGTAATGTTTTATTCAATCCTGAGTGTCCCATTCTTAATCGAGTAATTATACCTTCAGTTTTATTATCTCCTTTACACTTCCTTCTATTTCCTACTTTCTTTTGAATTCTGTAATAATGCCTACCCGTTATCTCCCTATCCCAGTTATACTGCCATTCCTTTATTATATTATTTCTAACTATTGCTTTTACTTCAGATTTACTATACAGGATTTCCATAATTTCATCTATATCACATGCCTCTTTGGCTAAAACATCTGCAGCTTCATTTCCTTTGACTCCTATATGTGCTGGAACCCACATGAATACTATTACTGTATTTCTCTGTAGTCTAAATAAAATTTCATAAATTTCATATATGCAATCCTGTCTATACTGTGACGATAATGCTTTAATTGACATCAATGCTGAACTGGAGTCTGAGCATATAACTGCTTTCTTCAGTCCACTTTCCTCTATCCAGTACAAAGCAGTTATTATAGCCATTAACTCTACTGTATATATTGATAGATGATCTGTTGTCCTTTTCTTTATTGAAACCCCAACTTCTGGTATAAAAACACCAAAACCAGTTTTTCCTGTATCCATCTTCTTGGATCCATCTGTATAAATTGCAGTATACTCATGATATATTGTCTTTATTCTCTCTTCTATCATTCCTGACATATTCGCTATATTTTTATAATCACTACTCCTATCTAGTAAATTCAAATCCATAAAAGCCACAGGAAATAACCATGGTGGTGTTACTGCTACTGGTCTTGATACATTAAATCCTTTATTATTCAATCCCATTTCTTTGGCCACTTTTACGCTATCCCATCCAAAAAATTTCTTTTGATCTTTCTCATATTCCCAACTTGGATTAAGAACACTTTTTGCTGGATTTCCATTTTCTGATTGACCTTGCAGATTAATCCAGTAGTTCATCATGAGCTGTTTTCTTCTTAATCGCAAAGGTACTTCTCCCATCTCTACATGAAGTGCTGCTATCGGTGTAGTTTTATATGCTCCACTACATATCCTTAAAGCTTGGGCTTGAACAACTTCTATTTTTTGTAGTGCCGTCTTGGAGGCTCTCCCATATATAAAACATCCATAGTCTAACACTGATCGTATTAATGCTATATTTATTTTCCTTAACCCATTTCTACTAGCTCCCCAATCTCTTCCAGTCAAACATCTCATTATATTAATTATTTTTTTACATTTGTCAACTATTCTATTGATATGTTCAATCCACGTTAATTTTGTATCCAACCACATCCCCAAAAATTTAAATGACTTTACCTGTTCCAGTTTTTCCCCATACATTTTAACTTCTATATTATCTATTATTTTTTTCTTAGTAAACAATACTACTTTTGTCTTTTCAACAGATAATTTAAAACCCCATGAATATGACCACTCCTCTACTAAGTTTATAGCCTCTTGTATCCTTTGTTTTACATGTGCAACATTCCTTCCTCTCTTCCAGAGAGCTCCATCATCCGCAAATAATGATCGCCCAATATCACTTTGCACATGTGAAAAAATGTCATTTATCATTATTGTAAAAAGAATTGGACTTATCACGCTCCCTTGCGGAGTTCCATTCTCCACTACATATTTCCCTGAAAATGCTGATCCAATCCTGACTTGAATAGTCCTACCAGATAAAAAGTCTTTAACCCACTTAAACATTCTTCCTGTGATTCCTAATTTATCTAAATTAATTAAAACTCCTTCTTTCCATACCATATCATATGCTTTCTCTATGTCTATAAACACTGCCGCTACCACCTCTTTATTAACCTGCGCTTTTCTAATTTCTGTTTCCAAACTTATTATAGGGTCCATAGTACTTCTTCCCTCTTCTGAATCCGCTCTGGTACATTGAAATGATTCCTCTACTTTCTACATAATGAGTTAATCTTTCTGTTATCATTCTTTCCATCACCTTTCCAATATGAGAAGTAAGTGCTATCGGTCTATAATTACTAGGATCTACTGCATCCTTTCCTGGTTTCTTAATGGGAATGATAATCGCTTCTTTCCAGCTACTAGGAAGTTTCCCCTCTTCCCATACCTTATTATACAATCCCAGCAACTTACCTAAAGCCAGTACATCTAAATGTTTTAACATCTCATAACATATATTATCTTTTCCTGGAGCTGTCGCCCCAAATGTTCCTAATGCCCTCTTCAATTCTCCTATACTAAACAGAGCTTCCATTGCATTGTCTGTACTTTCTCTTTCCTCATCAATACTAGGATATCCCTCTTTTGTTCTTTCCCTTCCTCTTTTTCCATTTTCTGTTAAATTACTTGAACTATGAATTTTAATAAGTTCTCTTGTTATCATTTCTGCCTTCTCTTTTTCTGTAATTGCTGTTTCTTCTCCTGCTTTTAATACTGGATACTGCCATTCCTTTTTAATCCCTCTCATACTCTTTATCATACCCCATATTTCTTCAATTGGTGTTGACCTTCCTATTTTACTACAGTATTTCCTCCAACTCTGCTTCTTTGCTTCCTTAATGGTCTTCCTCACTATTGCTTGTGCCTTTTTATACTTTATTAAATTTTGAATGTTATGCGTTTTCTTTAACTGCTTAAATGTTCTATTCCTCCCTCTAACAGCCTCGCTACACTCATTTGTCCACCAAGGTACTGCTCTCCTTTTCATGCTGCCTTTATTTTGAGGTATAGTCTTTCTAGCCACTTTTATAATGATTTCTCTAATCTTTTTATCTATCTCCTCTACCTCTTCATTTAGATCAACTTCCATACTTTCTACATTACAAAGGTACATAAACATTCCCCATTGGGCCTTACTAAATATCCACTTCTCTATCCTTCCCCTTTCCTCTTTTTTCCCTTTCCATATTAACTGACTACTCACCGGGAAATGATCACTCCCTAATGTGGACTCTTCCCAAACTTCCCAGTTACACATATCTCCTAGACTTCTAGATACCAACATTAAGTCTAACTTTGACACCTTACCTCTATGTAGATCAACTCTAGTTCCTCTACCATCATTTATACAGACCATGTTCATTTCTTCTAACAGTATCTCAATTACCCTTCCATTCTCATCTATCCTCTCCCCTCCCCATAATGGACTATGCGCATTAAAATCTCCACATATAATTACCCTTCGTTCATAAATTCCTTTAATTTGTCTTATTTTATCAATATCCAATTTCCTACAAGGATTATAGTAATTAATAATTATCAACTCTACCCCTTTAATCCATACCATTATTACTATGTACTCCTGATTACTTCCTTTTTCTATTTCTCTAAAAGATATACCCTCCTGAATAAATGTTACACACCCCCCTCCTATTCCTTCACTTCTGTCATGTCTAATACTTACATACCCATATATCTTAAATTCTAAATTAATCTTCAACCATGACTCTTGAATACATATAACATCAGGTTTATTTGGTAACTCTTCAATATATTTTTTAAACTCCTGTCCGTTTGCCAAAAGACTTCTCGCATTCCATTGCAATATAATTGCCATAATTATTTATGTAATCTAAGTATTATCTTGACTTGCTTGTGTATTCAGATTATTCCTTACCTCTTCCCATGTTAATTCACTCACTTCAAGATGATGCACAGCAGCCTTTACTATTATCTGAATTCTTTCTGTCTTTGATTTGATTTCCATTGTAGCATTTATTACACCTGCAATAAATGTTACCAATTTTTTAACATCTATTAGTGTTTTCTTCTCATTCATTTCTTCTTGTACTTCCATATTTTGTCTTGTCTTTCCCGATCCTCCTTCCGCTCCTCCTTTTTGATTTACTCTTTTAACTGCTTCTGCATATGTTATCTTGTCTTTTGTTTTAATTTGTTGAATTTCTCTCTCTCTCTTCATTATTGCACACCCTCCATATGCTACACTATGATTTCCTCCACAGTTGCAGCATTTTGGTTGTGTATTAACATTGCATTCTTCATATCCATGATTTTCTCCACATCTCGCACATCTTTTCTTCCCTTTACACACTTTGGCCACATGCCCAAATCTTTGACAATTGTAACATCTTACTGGGTTTGGTATGTATTCCCTTACCCTGTAGTTCATATATCCTAGCGTCACTCTTGTTGGGAGCCTCTCTTCATCGAATACAATCATAATCCCCTCACTATCACTCCTTGTACCATCCCTCGTTGTTTGTAAACGTCTAACTTCTTTGATCTTTCCACCTCGTGTATTTGATTTAATATCATCCAAATTTATTCCGATTGGAATTCCCCAAATTACTCCTTTAGTCCATTTACTTCCTTCTCCGATATTACTCACATTTAATACTTTGTATTTACCGATTTCCTTAATTTTCTTTGCTTTTCCTCTTTGTTCCTCATTCTTACAAACAATCAATAGATTCCCATCTCTTAACACTTTGGCCATGCAAATATCCCCCACTTGATTTTTCAATATTGTTGTCAGTTTTATTGGATTCATTGATGATATTCCATTGCCTTCGCCAAACCTAAGCACAATTTTGTATGACATTAACTCTTGATTCCTTTCCTCTTGTCTGCCTCTTAATTCATCCAAGTTTCTAGCTTTTTTTGCATTGATTCCATCAAATTCACTTCCTCTTTTATTTTTTGATCTCGTTGATTCTTGGCTCATTTCCATACTATCATCACTGTTTTCCGTTTCACAATCTCCCCATTCATGCCCATTTCCAGTACAGCTGTGCCTTACCGCCATTCCTTTTCTTACTTCTCTTACTTTCCCAACTTTAGACCACATATTTCGATCTTGATCTCCAGCACACTTGTTCTTCTTTCTTTCTTTTCCATCCAGTAATTCAGAATTCTTTAACTTTTGGATTGTTTGCACAGTTTTCACCATTCCGCTCCAACCTCGAATTTCTCCTCCAAGCAACCATGTTGGAGTCTGGTATCCTCTTTTATAGGCCAGACTCCGCCCCTTCCTGGGACTCTCTCATTAATGGGTAATCACTATTCCCACTGAAACCATTACTTTCCCCTTGTCACATGCTTAAGACATATTTAACACACTTGTCCAAGTAACTTACACAAGAAAATAAAAATAAAACATTCCTCTACAGAAACAATGCATTCAAGAGGTCAATTTTTCTTTGCCCCAATTCTAGACACCCCTTCAAACATTACACAATGGTTTGGCCCAAAGAGAATGTGTGTGTGTGTGTGTGTATGCGTGAGAGAGAATATGTATGTGTGCCAGGGTTGCTCAGCGGTGACATTTAGGCCAACTTTGTCACATTACCTTCCCCCTCTCCAAGCCGCGGACTGGTCGGGAACCGGGACAGGTAGTCGGCGATCACATTCTGCTTCCCAGGTCGATGCCGTATTTAAAAATTATAAGGCTGCAGGGCCAGATACCATTTTGTGACTCGGGCATTGTGATCCTTCATAGTTTGGATCCATCTCAGTGCTTTATGGTCCGTTTCAAGATCAAACTCTCGTCCAAGGAGATAATACCGTAGGCTGTCAAGGGCCCATTTGATGGTGAGACACTCTTTCTCTATGGCTGAATATCGTGTTTCCCTGGGTAACAGCTTGCGACTGAGGTAGACAACAGGTTTTTCTTCTCCTTTACCTCCCTGTGCCAGCACTGCTCCAAGTCCTGTGGCGGAGGCATCCACTTGCACCAGGAATCGTTGCGAGAAATCTGGGCTCTGCAGGACTGGGCTAGAACACATCTTCTCCTTTAGAGTGTGAAATGCTGTTTCACAGCTCTCTGTCCATGGGATTGGATTGCGCACTGCTTTAACCAGCAAGTCTGTCAGGGGTGCTGCAATCGAAGCGAAATTTTGCACAAACCTTCTGTACCAGCCCACTAACCCAAGAAAAGACCTCACTTCCTTTTTTGTCCTGGGTCTTGGGCTTCGCCGTATTGCCTCCACCTTGTCCACTTGTGGTCGCAGCTGACCATTGCCCAGGTGATACCCAAGGTATCTAGCTTTCCTACGCGCCCACTCACACTTGTTTACATTCAGCGTAAGTCCTGCTACTTGTATCTTTTTCAAGGTCTGCTGCACATGTTGTAAATGCTCAGGAGTTGCTGTAGATTACTACATCGTCCAGGTATGCAGCAGCCCATTCTTCGCAACCTTGGAGAACTCGATCCATCAGCCTCTGAAACGTTGCAGGTGCACCATGCAGGCCAAACGGAAGGACAGTAAATTGGTATAGCCCCAGTGGGGTCCGAAACGCGGTGTATGGCCTGGAGGCTGGATCAAGGGGCACCTGCCGGTAACCTTTGCACAGATCCAGGGTGGTGATAAACTGGGCTCGCCCTATTTTCTCCAGCAGATCATCTATTCGCGGCATTGGGTAGGCATCAAACTTTGATTGGGCGTTCAGTCTACGGAAGTCAATGCAGACACGCAGGGTCTGGTCCTTCTTTGAGACAATGACTATGGGACTGCTCCATTCACTTACCGAGGGCTCTATTACTCCTAGCTCCAACATCATCTTGATCTCCTCCTTTAGAGGTTCCACCAGCCTTTCAGGTACACGATAGGGTCGTTGTCTTGAGAGTTTTGGGTCGGTCAGGTGTAAGACGTGCTGGATCATTTTGGTCCGCCCAGGCCTCTGGCGGAGCAAAGAAGGAAACTGGTTCAAGAGGTGTTGTAGGTCTGCTCTCTTTGCATCATCCAGGTGTTCCAAGCTCATTACTGACGGTTGTCTCTGAGCTCTTACCTCTGAACTATCATTGTCCACGTCTTCCACCTTCCGCACCATAAGTGACGTCTCTGTCACCTTACTGATGGGCTCCTTCCACTCCTTCAGCAGGTTCACATGGTAAGTCTGTTTGGCTTTACCTTTGTCAGGGTGGTGGATCTCATAGGTCACTGGCCCCATCTTGCGGACCACTGTGTACGGGCCTTGCCACTTGGCTAGCAGCTTGTTTGATGATGTTGGTAATAGAAGTAGTACTTTCTGCCCTGCCTGGAACTCTCGAAGCCTTGCATGCTTGTCGTACCATAGTTTTTGTGCTCTTTGTGCCTCTTGTAAATTTTCTTTTGCTTCTTCCCGGTACTGCTCAAGTCGGTCCCTCATCTCCAGCACATACTGCACTATGCCGCTCCCCTCAGGTCTGGCTGCCGGGTCCTCCCAGGCCTTCCTCAGCAGGTCCAATGGCCTTTGTACTTGCCAGCCATAGAGGAGTTCGAATGGTGAGAAACCAGTTGAGGCTTGAGGTACTTCTCTGTAAGCAAAGAGTACAAAAGGTAGCCATTTGTCCCAATCACGTCCTGTGTCTGCAACAAACTTACGTAGCATACCCTTCAGGGTTTGGTTAAACCTCTCCACCAGTCCATCCGTCTGCGGGTGATAAGGACTTGTTCTGATGGCGGTGATGCCCAGATGACGGTTCAGTTGCCCCATTAGTCGTGAAGTAAAGTTGGTCCCTTGGTCCGTCAGGATCTCCTCTGGAATGCCTACCCTGGAAAATAGCTGAATGAGAGAGTGAATAATTTTAGGTGTGGTAATGGATCTTAATGGGAAGGCTTCTGGATATCTTGTTGCGTAATCACTGACCACCAGGATGTACCGATGTCCCGCACTACTCCTTTCAAGTGGGCCCACAATGTCCATGGCAATGCGTCGAAAGGGTGCGCTGATCACAGGGAGAGGATACAGGGGTGCTTTTCCTCGCTGGGGAACAACCCTGGTCTTTTGACAGATGGCACATGTGTTACAGTATGTCTGTACATCCATAAATAGTGTGGGCCAGTGAAAGCGTGAACTAATGCGTGCATATGTTTTCTGCTGGCCAAGGTGGCCAGCCCAGGGGACAGTGTGTGCTAAATGTAAAACAAGTTGACAGGTTGACAGCAGCAGGTTGGAACAACTAAACGTGTCATATCATTTGTTTGCATATACAGAATACCATTTAGCATAACATACTGTTCATTGCACGGGTTAGTTGCATTTTTACAATTAGCCTTCTCAAAGGGCACCTTTAAAGACTTATCTTCCCTTTGTAGCTGTACAATGTTCTCTGGGATCCTCCAGCCACTAACACCAAGACCATCGACAGGAGTTTTGGGGGCTGGGGTACCCAGGTACTTTTCTAACCGCCGCTGTCGGCGTGACTTTCTAGGGCCCTTAGTCCCGCCCTGCAACAGACTACTGTCTAAGTCTGGCAGTGGCTGAAGACCTGCCTTGGCTTGTGCCTTTGTGACAACCGGACATGATACCTTAAGTGGAGTGGACAGAGTAATAGTTTCAACATTCTTGGGGGTTTGTAGCAGTTGATTCAGAATAGGTAAATCTCGACCCAGAATCATATCGGCTGGTAAGTTATCAATGACTGCAACATTTAGTAGATACAACTGGTCATGTACCTTAACAATCACCTCAGCTCGGGGACACTGCTTTACATCCCCATGTACACACTGAACGGCGGTGGTGTTCACATAATTGACATTAGACACAAAACATGGTTTTAACAACGAGATTGAACTACCAGTGTCCAAAAGAGCCTCCAATAAATGTCCATTAACCATTACATCACATACATTATGACTCTCCTCAACAGAGTCCTTCACATTGTCCTCTTCTCTAGGCACATAACAATACCCAGTCAGTTTTGCTTTTTGCTTTTCGCATGGGACACACTGATGCCTTATGCCCTGGCTGCTAGCAATAAAAGCAAATTAATCCCTTACCCCCGGTTGACTCTTGCGTAGTGTTACGTGCGGCTGTAGTGCACGTATGTGCGCGTGCGTGGCTGCTGGTGCTGCTCTCTCTCTCTCCCTGCTTTTCTCTCTCTCCCTCGCTCTCCCTGCTGCAGGAGGTCCCGCCCTGATTAAGTGTGCTGTGACGTGCGACGGGATTGGCTGGCCGTGGAGAAGTGCGTCCTTTTAAGCTGGCCAGTGAAACCCGGAAGCGCGCGTTGTTGGGATTCGGAGATGTGTGTTGTGTTGAATATTGTATGCAAACTGTTGAGTCGCGCCGGTATTGTTGTGAGTTGGGAAGTGGTGGTTTTCTTTTTGTTGCTATCTTTATTCTGTTTTGTCGTAAATATTGTAAACAGTTTTTCGTTTGTTTGTATATACTTTTTTTTTCTCTTCGGAAGCAGTAGGGGTTGGGTGCCATTTTCTTTAAACCCATTTTCTCCTGTTTTTTTGTGTTTAATAGGGAGGTAGGTTAGTCTAATGTATTTTGTTTAAAGTTTCTTTTGATAGGTTAGTTAGCTTGCGGGAGGAGATAGGGGGAAGTTTTTGTTTATTGTTTTGGCCTTGGCCCAACCCTGAAGTCAAGAGCTTCCGGTATGTGTATGTGTGTGTGTGTAAAAAAATAAAAGACCACGCACACTCAAGCCTGTTGTGAAGGATTTCTCTTTTTTTATTTTCTTCTTTGTTGCGGCCCTAAAACCTAGACTAAGGGGTCGTAACAAGTGGGGGCTCGTCCATTTCCCCCGTAACAAGTGGGGGCTCGTCCATTTCCCCCGTAACAAGTGGGGGGGCTCATCCGTTACTGAGTGTAACAAGTGGGGCTCGTGTATTGTCCCAGTAACAAGTGGGGACTGTCCATTTCCAAGCATACTCGGCTTTGGTTTGTTTGGCTGCCTTCTTAGGTTGGACAATAGTTTGATAATGGCTTTTGATTTAATAGCTTTTACGCTTGATCCTACCTTAGAGGAATTTGACCGGTGTCGTAAGGATGACTTGTTCGGCATTGCAGAATTTTTTGAAATTGATGTGCCACGCAAGGGTCTGAAAAAGGAGATTAAAAAAATATTACGTAAAACATTAATTAAGCAACAGATTTTACCTCAGGTGGCGGGAGAGTACACTGAGGATGAAGACGCTTCAACGCCGACGGAGGTTGACGGTAAGCCGTTGGTTGCGCCACAGTCACCCTCCATGCCCCCCAGGCATAAGGTAATTAAATCACCCACAGTAACACCGATTGACAGATCAGAACAACTTTTGGTTCCAAAAACGAGGGAGGTGGAGCTGGAAATAAAACGAGAGGAAACGGAGACTCAAAGACTTCGGTTGCGGGAGCTGGAGCTTGAGATGGAGCGGGAGCATTTTCGGCGAGATTTCAGCCGGTTACACCGGGCTGAGAGCGCGCCGGAGAGTTCCCCTGCCTCTCCATCATTCGCTCAGTTGCCTGCAGCAGCTGCGCCGGGTTCTTCTTCTCTCGTTTCTGCCCCAGTTACTACTTCCCCACCCCAGTTTGATGTAAGCAAGCATATTGTTTTAGTACCTCCTTTTAGAGAGACCGAAGTGGATAGCTATTTTATAGCTTTTGAGCGTGTGGCGGCTACGTTACAGTGGCCAAGAGCAATGTGGGCTCACTTTACAGTGTAAGCTGACTGGTAAAGCGCAGGATGTGTGCTCTGCGTTGCCTATTGAGCAAAGTTTGGATTACGACACGGTCAAACAGACGGTCCTACGTGCCTATGAGTTAGTGCCTGAGGCTTATAGACAAAACTTTAGGTCCCATAGGAAGGCAGATAGACAAACCTTTGTTGAAATTGCCCTTGAGAAACAAACATTGTTTGAGAAGTGGTGTGCTGCAACAAAAACTACCACTTTTGAGGCTCTTAAAGAGTTAATCTTGTTGGAGGATTTTAAAAACTGTATTTTTGAAGATGTTGTATTGCACCTGAATGAGCAAAAAGTCACTTCTTTGTCAGCAGCTGCTGTTTTGGCTGATGAGTTTGTTTTAACACACCGTACTGTATTCTCTCCTGTTATAAGAACTGATAAATTCGCTGCCCGTGGGGTTGAAGGGCAGGTGAAACCTTCAGCAGGCAGTGTGAAACCTGCAAGAGGGGGTGTTTTTAAAAGTTCTCAAAATCGCTCAGGAGGAGGTAGGGTCTGTTTTTATTGTTTAGCTCCTGATCATCTGATTTCAGACTGTGAGGCCTGGAAAAAGAAAAATACGTCAGTAAAGTCAAAATCTGTGGTTTTTATAAAGAAACAAACAAATCAGATTTTACCTGAACAAACGGTGGCAGCGTATAAGCCTTTCATGTTACAGGGGTGGGTGGCAGACAGCCCTGAAGGCGTGCGCAGAGCAGTGTCCATCCTGCGAGATACAGGTGCAGCGCAGACGCTAATGCTAGCTGGTACACTTCCACTGTCTCAGACAACCTATACGGGCACTGATGTTATTTTACGTGGAATCGGAGCAGGCTGTATCACAGTCCCACTTCATCGGGTACATCTTGAAACAGAAATAGTGACGGGTGTAGTATCTTTTGGTATTGGTACCGAACTCCCTGTTGAAGGAGTTCAGTTAATTTTAGGAAACGATCTGGCAGGTGGTGTTGTTTTCCCTCGCCCTATTGTAACAGAAAAACCAGTGACGGATAATGATTTTGTTTCCAACTTGCCTAAAGTATTTCCATCATGTGCAGTTACACGTGCACAGGCACGAAATTTTGACGATGTTGTCGATTTGTCGGATTCTTTTTTACAAACACCTGTTACAAGTAAAATTTATGTCAAACCAACGTTGTCTGATGAAACCATTGCACCCTTACAAATGGGCCGTTCGCAATTGGCGGCAGCGCAGAGGGCTGATGTAACATTAGCAAAATATTTTAAAGCTGTGTGTGATGAGCTAATGGTACAGAATAAAAATGTAACGTTTTATCTAGATGGCGAAGTGTTAATGAGACGTTGGGAAAATGTTGATATTGTTCAGCAAATTGTGGTGCCTGTAACGTATCAACGACAGATATTAAATCTCGCTCATGATCATGTTTTCTCTGGCCATTTGGGGATTACAAAGACGTATGACCGTATTTTACGATCGTTTTTTTGGCCAGGCATGAAGGCAGATGTTGCTGCTCATTGCAGATCGTGCCATATTTGCCAGGTGACGGGCAAGCCGAATCAAAATGTTCCTCCGGCTCCTTTGCACCCAATTCCTGTAATGGGAGAACCGTTTGAGCATGTAATTATTGATTGTGTGGGACCTTTGCCAAAATCGAAAGCAGGTCACCAATTTATACTCACTTTTATGTGTGCTGCCACTCGTTTTCCGGAGGCTGTTCCGATGCGCAGTATTAAAGCTAAGCTGGTGACGAAAGAAATAATAAAAATTTTTTTCATTGTTTGGGTTGCCGAAAGTGATACAGACTGACCAGGGGTCTAATTCTACCTCGAAGCTGTTTTCTCAGGTTCTTGGCGAACTAGCTGTTAAGCATCAGCTGTCGACTGCCTTCCATCCGGAGTCGCAAGGCATGTTGGAGAGATTCCACCAAACTCTCAAGTCCATGCTCCGGGCCTTCTGTCTCGAAACGGTAAAGGATTGGGACGAAGGGCTCCCGATGCTTATGTTTGCGGTACGTGAGACGGTGCAGGAATCATTAGGCTTCAGTCCGGCTGAGCTGGTCTTTGGACACACTGTGCGGGGCCCCCTGAAACTTTTAAAAGAGCAGTTTTTATCATCGGAGAAAGAAACGGTGACAGTATGTGAGTATGTGACTCAAATGCGACAGCGTTTAAATCGAGTTTTGGGAATGGCAAAGTCAAACTTGGGTTTTAAACAAGAACAAATGAAGAAACGTTTTGATTTTAAGAGTGTGGCACGTAATTTTAAACCGGGAGATTTGGTCTTGGTTTTACTTTCTCTCCCAGGGTCGTCGTTGCAGGCCAGGTTTTCTGGGCCCTATGTGGTGGAAAAGAAAATTAATGAAGTTAATTATCAAATCCGTACTCCTGAGAGACGAAAGAAAAGTCGGGTGTGTCACATCAATATGTTGAAACCTTATGTGGATAGGGAGACGTCTGTGAAGCCCGCAGTGGAGGTGTCCTCAGTGGTGACCGTTTCCCCTCTGCATAGTGAAGTCAATCCTGAGGATGATGGGTTAAAGCATTATGACAAAATTGCTAACAGCAAATTGTCTAATTCTGATATTTTAAACAATCTAAAAGAACATTTATCTTACCTTTCGTATTCTCAACGAACAGACGTGGTTTCATTAATTCATGAATTCTCTTCTCTCTTTACAGACATCCCCAGACAAACTCACGTTTTATTCCATGATGTCAAGCTTTTACAGCCGTCCCCGATAAAACAACACCCTTATCGGGTTAATCCAACGAAGAGAGAAGAGATGAGAAGAGAGGTAGGCTATTTGCTTACGCATGGTTTGGCGGTGCCTAGTTCGAGCCCGTAGAGCTCACCGTGTTTACTGGTGCCAAAATCCGATAACTCTGTTAGGTTCTGCACAGATTATAGAAAAGTCAATAGCGTAACGAAACCAGATTGTTTTCCATTACCTCGGATGGAGGATTGTGTGGACCGTGTTGGTGCTTCGTCGTTTGTAACGAAACTTGATTTATTAAAAGGTTACTGGCAAGTACCGCTTACACAACATGCGTCGGACATCTCCGCGTTTGTAACGCCAGATAATTTTTTACAATACACCGTCATGGCCTTTGGGATGCGAAATGCTCCAGCTACCTTCCAAAGGCTAATGCAAAAGGTTTTATCAGGTGTAAAGGACTGCAAAGCATATCTGGACGACGTCGTTATTTATTCTAATTCGTGGAATGCCCACTTAAACTCGTTGCGTGAGGTATTTTCTCGCTTAGATAAAGCATCCTTGACAATCAATCTAAAGAAATGTGAGTTTGGAAAAGCTGTGGTCGTTTACCTGGGTAAGCAAGTTGGCCATGGACAGGTGCGCCCTGTTAATGCCAAGGTAGAGGCAATTAGTGACTTTCCCATTCCCAAATCGAAAAGAGAGCTACGGCGGTTTTTAGGCATGATCGGTTATTACCGTGCCTTCTGCAAAAACTTTTCCTCGGTGGTATGTCCTTTAACGGACCTATTAAGTACGTCCAAAATGTTTGCCTGGACTAGTGAATGTAATAATGCTTTTAACGCTGCAAAAGATCTTTTATGTTGTGCGCCGGTTCTCTCCGCCCCTGATTTCTCAAAGCCTTTTAAATTAGAGGTGGATGCAAGCGCATTGGGCGCAGGTGCAGTTTTATTGCAGCAAAGCGAGTCGGAAATTGACCACCCGGTGTGCTATTTTTCAAAGAAATTTTCGAAAACGCAACAGAATTATAGCACAATTGAAAAAGAAGCTCTAGCCTTGCTCCTTGCTCTTCAACACTTTGAAGTGTATGTTGGTGGTAGCGCTGCGCCAGTGGTGGTATACACAGATCATAACCCCTTAATCTTCCTATCACGAATGGCCAATTCGAACCAGCGGTTAATGCGGTGGTCATTAATCATTCAGGGTTTTAATCTGGAAATACGCCACAAGAAAGGAGTAGAAAATATTTTAGCGGACACACTGTCGAGAGCGTGATGTTTTTTTTAGTCAAAATAAGATTTTGACTTTTATGGGTGGGGGTGTTACGTGCGGCTGTAGTGCACGTATGTGCGAGTGCGTGGCTGCTGGTGCTGCTCTCTCTCTCCCTGCTTTTCTCTCTCTCCCTCGCTCTCCCTGCTGCAGGAGGTCCCGCCCTGATTAAGCGTGCTGTGACGTGCGACGGGATTGGCTGGCCGTGGAGAAGCGCGTCCTTTTAAGCTGGCCAGTGAAACCCGGAAGCGCGCGTTGTTGGGATTCGGAGATGTGTGTTGTGTTGAATATTGTCTGCAAACTGTTGAGTCGCGCCGGTATTGTTGTGAGTTGGGAAGTGGTGGTTTTCTTTTTGTTGCTATCTTTATTCTGTTTTGTCGTAAATATTGTAAACAGTTTTTCGTTTGTTTGTATATACTTTTTTTTTCTCTTCGGAAGCAGTAGGGGTTGGGTGCCATTTTCTTTAAACCCATTTTCTCCTGTTTTTTTGTGTTTAATAGGGAGGTAGGTTAGTCTAATGTATTTTGTTTAAAGTTTCTTTTGATAGGTTAGTTAGCTTGCGGGAGGAGATAGGGGGAAGTTTTTGTTTATTGTTTTGGCCTTGGCCCAACCCTGAAGTCAAGAGCTTCCGGTATGTGTATGTGTGTGTGTGTAAAAAAATAAAAGACCACGCACACTCAAGCCTGTTGTGAAGGATTTCTCTTTTTTTATTTTCTTCTTTGTTGCGGCCCTGAAACCTAGACTAAGGGGTCGTAACAGTAGTCTTTGTATAGACAGCATGACTTCTCCCGGCCCCAGAGATATCAGAGACAGCACGTACAGTACCTTTAGATGGTTGAGTGCGTAGACCTCCCCGGTGAGCGTTCGTATACTGCTGAGCCAGCTTCGCAGCTGCCAGCCCAGTTGTTGGCTCATGTTCCCGTACCCATGTGCGAGTCTCGGATGGAGGCACACGAAGAAACTGCTGAAGGATAATCGCCTCGCCGATCTCCTCCTTGGAGTGTACCTCTGGGCGTACCCATCGTTGATACAGGTTCCTTAAGCGATGGTAGGTTTCTGTCGGCGACTCACCCAGTGGGATAGAGGATTCTCGGAAGCGCTGGCGGTAGGTCTCTGGTAAGATGTTGAATTTCTCCAGCAGTGCTTCCTTTAGCTCAGAGTACACCTCTGCCTGTTCCTCGTCCATCGCTAAGTATGCCTCCAGTGCTTGCCCTGTCAGCAATGGGACGAGTCGATAGCTCCACTCCTCCTGGTCCTCGCCATCCGCTCGAACCGCCGAAGATAGTTCTCAATGTCTTCCCCTTGCTGGAAAGTTGGCAGCTTTGGGTCGTACTGCCGTACTGGCTGGCTTGGTGCAGGGATGTTTCTGGGGTCTAGGTCACGTGCTTGTACTTCTGGTGAGAGTACCCTCCGAGCTGCTGGTGTTGGTAGATCCATGCGCAGACTCTCCATGTCGAGGGAGGTCTCCACCGGCCGTGCAGAATGTAAAATGGATTCTCGAAGATCACGAAGCTCCCGCAGGTACCTCTCTTCCCTCTGCTCTTGGGCGTTCAGGAATCTGTGCATCAGGGCGGCCATCCCTTCACCAGACGTTGCACTGGATGTGAGGGGCTTGGTCTGCGGAGACCTAGCTTTTGATGAAGATGTAGGAAGCTCTGCAGCTGCCTCCTCTTCCTCCGTAGACTCCATCGTGTCCCATGCCACATCCTCCT
The DNA here is from genome assembly GCF_024256425.1 of Clarias gariepinus. Lineage (NCBI taxonomy): Eukaryota > Metazoa > Chordata > Actinopteri > Siluriformes > Clariidae > Clarias > Clarias gariepinus. The sequence continues at coordinate 42,745,332 of NC_071103.1, forward strand.
CAGTCGCCGCCTTTACCTGGGACCGTAAACCGGTCCTGGATTTTTTCCCTTTCGTCACTGTCTTGCGGGTTGCCATCCCACTTCTGACACCAAATGTGGTAAAGCGAGAACCACCGCTCGCTTATGGACGTGGTAATGTTCGTATAAGGTGGTAAAAATTATGGCTCCACCCGCAATAGCACTTCGGTGCAAAGTGATATTTATTTACAGTGCTCAGGAAGTGTACAGTCCACTGGTGCAATATATTTACAGGTGGCCACACAAAACAAGGAAGAGGAAAAACAAACAAAAAAAAGAAACCCAAAGTACCAAAAAAAAAAAAAAAAAAAACGAAAAATAAAGGTTGGGAAATAAATCCCAAAAACATGTATCCACAATATACCAACTAAGGAAACAAAATTGCTCAAGGCACCACAGTTGCACTCTCGCTCTGACTTGGTAAACAAGCAACCATGTTGGAGTCTGGTCTCCTCTTTTATAGGCCACACTCCGCCCCTTCCTGGGACTCTCTCATTAATGGGTAACCACTATTCCCACTGAAACCATTACTTTCCTCTTGTCACATGCTTAAGACATATTTAACACACTTGTCCAAGTTACTTACACAAGAAAATAAAAATAAAACATTCCTCTACAGAAACAATGCATTCAAAAGATAAATTTTTCTTTGCCCCAACTTTAGACACCCCTTCAAACATTACACAATGGTTTGGCCCAAAGAGAATGTGTGTGTGTGTGTGTGTGTGTGTGTGTGTGTGTATGCATGAGAGAGAATATGTATGTGTGCCAGGGTTGCTCAGCGGTGACATTTAGGCCAACTTTGTCACAACACCACTCCCAAATTTAACATTAACCTGTTTAACAACGGCACTGTAATGATTCAGGGACCAGAATCCAGCCTGGCAAAGTTTCAAACTGAATTTAAAGAGCTAAAAACTTTAGCTGAGAAGGAAAAAAAAATCCTAACAGAAGCCCAGCCCAGCTCAGAGACCTGCCCCCCTCCTCCCCCTGATCCTTCTGCATGTGACCCTCCCCCGCAGCTATCCTCACACACACAGCCCAGTCTCCACTCCTCACACTCTCCAAACCCCCCTCACACACCCCGATCTGCAGTGTCTGTACAACGCATATATGAGTGTCTCTCCCTGCTAGAGATGGAGATCATGGAGTTCAAGGAGAGTAAACTACAAGACAGTGAAACAATCCAACAAGTGAGAGAGGAGACACAACAGCTTAAAGAACAGACTCAGACCAGAATAGGACAACTGGATAAAAACATACACAAGCTCCAAAAAGACAACAAATTGAGATGTGTACACTGGAAGACAAACTGAAACAAAAAAAAAACTCTGATTATAAATCTTAAACAGCAGCTGAACACCTTAACTGAGATATCCGAACAGTCCCACATTCATGTCAAGAACACCCACACCACCACTGACCCCCAGCCTACCCACAACCTGCTGGCCACCCAACAAATCAACCAGATCAGTCAGTTAGCTGCCCCACTGACTGGCCAGTTAGCCCCTTCACCGACCAACCAGTTAGCCATTCTACCATGCAGCCAATTATCTACCCCATTGATTAGCTAGTTAGCCCCCCCCCATCAACTAGCCAGTTAGCCGCCCCACCGACCAGCCAGTTAGCCATTATACCATGCATCCAATTATCCACCCCACCGATTAACCAATTAGCCGCCCCATTAACTAGCCAGTTAGCTGCCCCATCGACCAGTCAAATAGCCACCCAACAGACCAGCCAGTTAGCAAACCCCCCAACCAGTGAGTTAACCACCCAACCAACCAGCCAACCCTCAATCCAGCCCACCAACCATTCACAACACCCCAAGACTGCAATTCTCATAGATTCCAATGGCAAATTTTTAAAATCACAGAAACCTGTTCCCCACACAAAGAGTCGCAAAGTTCTGGTGTCCCACACCTGAGAGTGCACTCAGGCTACTCTGCCAATCCAAACTTCAAATGCCCCAAAATATAGTGATTCACATTTGCACAAATAATTTGCACTCCAAAGGAGAGAAAGTAGCAGACTTAATGAAAAAGATAGTTGAAAAAGCTCACATGGTGTTTTCACAAGCCAATATAACCATCTCAACAGTTTTACCCAGAAGAGACTACTCCTGGAAGTTCATCAAGAAAATCGATGAGAATATAACCAAAGAATGCTCCATCATCCCCAACACCACCATTGCACAGCATCCAACCATAACAGATGAACACCTAATTGACCATGTGCACCTACACCAGGACTGAATCAGACTCTTCTCCAAAGATCTAAAGGTTGCTGCACTCAAGAGAGACCAAAACATTCCGAAGCTCAGCAGGCCTAAAAACTCCCAAAGCCAAAGACCACCTACTAACAACTACACACCTGACCAACCACCTGAACATAGGAGACATATGACCTACAGCACACACCATTCGAAAGCCCAACACAACAGAACCATCGTCAACAACTCAAAGTCCATCAAATTTCACACTAGCAAAGCACAGACTGCAAGAACCGAATCCAGACCAACACAGAGGCAGGATCCCGTTTCAGCAACACCCTGTGGCAGACGGCAACTTATAATGAAGCTCAACCTCTTCCACCCCTGCAGCACCTCTCATATGCTGATATAGTTCAAGGTAAAACACACCCAAACTCAACAGAAATTAGAGAGGTGCGACAACTACTCCAACTAATTTGTAAAATACTTGTATAGGCACTGGAGGGTATCTCTAATACAAGTAAATCCTCTATATTCATGTTTATTAGTAATGTTGTTCCAGAATTATATACAAATGTTAAATATTCTAATTCCTCTCTTTCGTCTCTACTATCACTAACTTAGTTTAAAAGAAAAAAAAAAAAGAAACCACTCTCTATAAGTTCATGTAATGTTCAGGGTTTATGTTCTTCCATTCTGGGAACTAAAAAACGCACATCATGACATTTTGATATTGTTGGAGACATGGTGCCGTTGGGACGCGGAGACTCACTGTCTCTCAGGCTACCGAGAAATTATACAGAAGTTGCCATTAAAAATGCACGTTTCGAGAAAAGGGATCCCGCGACTTGCCGCAGCTTTGCGCGGCAAGCTGTGAAAATGCCCTTCATTACCTGTAGGGGGCAGTCGTGTTTTAGTCTGAAGTATTGTGTGTCTACTGAAGCCGAAAATGTGTTCTCTCTCTTTTAGGCACCCATTGACAGCAAGCGACGGAGATCATAAACGTGTCGAGCTTAAACTGTAAATACTAATATGAATTTATTCTTCATTTTCTTTTCTCCTACAATGATGATACTTCTTCGACTGCCCTTTTTTCAATCAGTATTCTAATTATTTTTAGTAGCAGTGCTCCGAATTTATTATTGTTATTTTTATTGTAACACACCCGCGCGTGTGTTCAAAAAGACTACAATGATGTATGATAAGTTAGCCTAAAACAATTGTTTTATTGTTTTTATGTGCTTTAAATATACAATCTTGTGCAAAGTGAAAGTGAGTTGCGCGTGCGGCTTTTTAAATAAAAGGCTGATAAACGCGTGCGCAGATATGAGCAGAATTATCCATAAAACAACAGACATGAAATGAAAAAAAATTTAAAAACACAAAAATACTTTGTACTACTTTCTGAATACAACACGACAGCACGCAGAATCCCTGGGCTTTGACTGCACTTCATTCGTTAGTACTGCAGTAGTACACACACACAAAAAAAAATGCTGGATTTCTGTAAACACATTGTTCGGTTGTTTATGCTGGGTCAAAATTCTGTGTTATTTCGGGTACTTTAATCACACTGTTGGGTTGCTTTTGCTATGAATAATTCAATTTCAATTCAATTTTATTTGTATAGCGCTTTTAGCAATTTTCATTGCCGCAAAGCAGCTTTACATAGTCAAAAGAATTATTTAAGTTTGTATGAAATGTGAATTTGTATGAATCAAAATGGTCAGTTTGTCCCTGGTGAGCAAGCCGAGGGCGACAGTGGCAAGGAAAAACTCCCTGAGATGGTAATAGGAAGAAACCTTGAGAGGAACCAGACTCAACAGGGAACCCATCCTCATTTGGGTGAAACAGAAAGAGTAAATGATCTGCATTTATACAGTGTGTAGGGTGGGAGGCAGTTCAGCTATAATAGCTGATGTTAATTGATGTTAATATGGAGTCCAGGTAGTCATTGAAGACCCAGGTAGACTTGTAAGAAGTTCCAGTCATGAACTATCGAACTGTCAAGTCCCCAGAGAAACAGTTGCCAACACCAGTCAAGGCCAGAACCATTTTCTAGGTAGAGAGAATCATTCCCAGGCACCAGACGCATCCCAGAGAGACACACGGGGCATCCATGTGACGAGATCTTCAGCCAGAAGCGGGGCACCAGGATGGGTCAGACAGGTCCGGAGGGCAGAGGGAGTCTGGATCACTGGCAGCTCAGGAACGACATGTGTAGCTCGACAGAGAGAGAGAGAAAGAGTGAAAGGGGGGGACAGGAGGAGAGAGGAAAAAGAAAGAGGGGGGGAAAGAGAAGAAGAGGAGAGATGGCAGTTAGGTATGGTCACAGTCACACAATGTATAATGTGAATGTATATTAACTGTAGCGTGCAAGCAGAGACTCCGGCAGGACTAACTATGACAGCATAACTAAAAGGGAGAGCCAGAAGGAAACACAAACATGAGGGCTTCCTGACATGTAAAGCAAACAATCCCCTCACCGTCAGCAAACCTGAGTGATCAATGAGAGTGAGGAAGACAGCATCCAAACATACCAGTTCACCATAATACTCTACATGAGTCCCCCAGATCTGCTCCTTTACCTATGGCAAATCTATTTATAAAAATGCTCGGCTAAATAAATAGGTTTTTAGCCTGGACTTAAACACTGAGACTGTGTCTGAGTCCCGAACACTATTTGGAAGACTATTCCATAACTTTGGGGCTTTGTAAGAAAAAGCTCTGCCCCCAGCTGTATTTTTCATAATACGCGGTACTGACAAGCAGCCTGCATCCTTTGATCGAAGTAGTCGTGGCGGATCGTAAGACACTAGCAGTTCGCTCAGGTACTGCGGCGCGAGACCATTTAATGCTTTATATGTCAAGAGTAGTATTTTAAAATCAATGCGAAATTTCACAGGGAGCCAATGGAGTGAAGATAAGATAGGGGTGATGTGCTCATATCTTCTGGTTCTGGTGAGGACTCTCGCTGCTGCATTCTGGACTAGCTGAAGCTTATTTATGCATCTAGCTGAACAACCAGACAGTAAGGCATTACAATAGTCCAACCTAGAGGTGATAAAAGCATGAACTAGTTTTTCTGCGTCGTTTAGCGACAATAAATTTCTTATTCTGGCAATATTTCTGAGGTGAAAGAATGCTATCCTGGTAATATTATCTACATGTGCTTCAAATGAAAGGCTGGAATCAATAATCACACCAAGGTCTTTCACTGTTGCATTTGATGGAACAGAAAGGCCATCTAAAGTTACGGTATGATCTAAAATTTTACTCCTAGCTGTATGCGGTCCTATGACTAGAACTTCTGTCTTATCCGGATTTAGCAGAAGGAAGTTAGTTAGCATCCAATTTCTTATGTCCTGCACACATTGCTCATGATTTAAGAATTTAATTAAACACGAATATGAGTGACTAATTCCGTCATGTCATGTGTCCTCCTCTTTAATTTACTACATAGTCGCATCAACGCTCAGCCGCACGCAAAAAGTTTTCCAGAGCGCACCGGCAGAAGTTGACTAATGATTGTGAATGCGTCGGGAAAAACAACAGGCAGACTGACTCTGACCATTTTTAAAAAACGTTTGCCATCATTTTCTGACGCGCTCAAGTTCACCAAAAAAAAATACAGAACAGCGCAGCTTATTTGCTTATTATTGATAGCTTATTTACAAAATCATAATGTTTTTTTCGTTATTGTGAGTGCGCTTAAATAAAAGCCTTATAAAGACTATGTAGTCTTATATAGTTTTATTATAGTTTTCATCATCAGGCCGTGCCCGCATGCCAACCAAACCTGCATGTGCACATTTCTTCCTTTCCATCCTCACTCCTTTTACCCTTTTCTTCCCATTTTTTTTCCGTAAGACCTCGCCTCGAGTCCGTGCTTCATGGTGCCGCCCGTGCACTTAGAGTCAAACCCGTTACACGGCCCAAATGTAGTCAACAATATATATTAAACGTTTTATTCTTGTTTTAATGTAATTTGGAAGTAAATGAAATAGTAATAGCTAAAATAGTAAAATTAATAGTTAAAATATTAACAAGGGGAATGTTTTGTCATGTGGGCATTATAAGATTTGTATTGAAAACTTCTAACTAAAAAGTGGCAGCTGGCACGCCTAAAAATAGACGCAGGTTAATTTTTTTAATAGTCTATATAAAAAATTTGTTTTTAAATGCATTGTTTTTAATCACTCTATACACAATAAAATTCTTTGGTATTTTTATAAAAAAAATAAAAACGGCTATGGGGCTATCTTGGTTTATTAATCCTCGTGCCTGGTTTAGGTTTAGTATTCAGTGCGCACCGTTTGTACATCTGTTACTTTAACTATATCATAACACTCAGAAAGACCTTTTATTTGAGGTTAAGTGACTAATGTGGCTAACATTTTTCAGCAGATCCTCGGTTTTACTACATAATCCTTGACAAACACATACTTATATAATATATTCACATACAAACACATGCTGTATACAAATAAAAACATAATATATTCAATAAATTTGTGAATTACACTCAAAGTAATTATGAAGTCTGATTTGATTGGTACTATTAAACATTTTATTTCTATATAGGCCTATTCTATGTTTTGCTGGCGAAATACATTTTAGGCAGAGACGTCTGCTCGGTCTTGTTAAATAGTTTTAAACCCCTCAATTCTGCCAATTCCCCCTGCCAATATTTAACGTTTTAAATAAGATATGTTGGCATATTCACGAATCCGGACATTTGCATGGTTAAAACTATCAGATAGCCTACTATCAGGAAATTAACATATTCAATTCAATTCAATTTTATTTGTATAGCGCTTTTAGCAATTTTCATTGCCGCAAAGCAGCTTTACACAGTCAAAAGAATTATTTAAGTTTGTATGAAATGAGAATTTGTATGAATCAAAATGGTCAGTTTGTCCCTGGTGAGCAAGCCGAGGGCGACAGTGGCAAGGAAAAACTCCCTGAGATGATAATAGGAAGAAACCTTGAGAGGAACCAGACTCAACAGGGAACCCATCCTCATTTGGGTGAAACAGAAAGCAGTAAATGATCTGCATTTATACAGTGTGTAGGGTGGGAGGCAGTTCAGCTATAATAGCTGATGTTAATTGATGTTAATATGGAGTCCAGGTAGTTATTGAAGACCCAGGTAGACTTGTAAGAAGTTCCAGTCATGAACTATCAAACTGTCAAGTCCCCAGAGAAACAGTTGGCAACACCAGTCAAGGCCAGAACCATTTTCTAGGTAGAGAGAATCATTCCCAGACACCAGACGCATCCCAGAGAGACACACGGGGAATCCATGTGACGAGATCTTCAGCCAGAAGCGGGGCACCAGGATGGGTCAGACAGGTCCGGAGGGCAGAGGGAGTCTGGATCACTGGCAGCTCAGGAACGACATGTGTAGCTCGACAGAGAGAGAGAGAAAGAGTGAAAGGGGGAGACAGGAGGAGAGAGGAAAAAGAAAGAGGGGGGGAAAGAGAAGAAGAGGAGAGATGGCAGTTAGGTATGGTCACAGTCACACAATGTATAATGTGAATGTATATTAACTGTAGAGTGCAAGCAGAGACTCCGGCAGGACTAACTATGACAGCATAACTAAAAGGGAGAGGCAGAAGGAAACACAAACATGAGGGCTTCCTGACATGTAAAGCAAACAATCACCTCACCGTCAGCAAACCTGAGTGATCAATGAGAGTGAGGAAGACAGCATCCAAACATACCAGTTCCCCATAATACTTTACGTCCATGAGTCCCCCAGATCTGCTCCTTTACCTATGGCAAATCTATTTATAAAAATGCTTGGCTAAATAAATAGGTTTTTAGCCTGGACTTAAACATTGAGACTGTGTCTGAGTCCCGAACACTATTTGGAAGACTATTCCATAACTTTGGGGCTTTGTAAGAAAAAGCTCTGCCCCCAGCTGTATTTTTCATAATACGCGGTACTGACAAGCAGCCTGCATCCTTTGATCGAAGTAGGCGTGGCGGATCGTAAGACACTAGCAGTTCGCTCAGGTACTGATGCGCGAGACCATTTAATGCTTTATATGTCAAGAGTAGTATTTTAAAATCAATGCGAAATTTCACAGGGAGCCAATGGAGTGAAGATAAGATAAGGGTGATGTGCTCATATCTTCTGGTTCTGGTGAGGACTCTCGCTGCTGCATTCTGGACTAGCTGAAGCTTATTTATGCATCTAGCTGAACAACCAGACAGTAAGGCATTACAATAGTCCAACCTAGAGGTGATAAAAGCATGAACTAGTTTTTCTGCGTCGTTTAGCGACAATAAATTTCTTATTCTGGCAATATTTCTGAGGTGAAAGAATGCTATCCTGGTAATATTATCTACATGTGCTTCAAATGAAAGGCTGGAATCAATAATCACACCAAGGTCTTTCACTGTTGCATTTGATGGAACAGAAAGGCCATCTAAAGTTATGGTGTGATCTAAAATTTTACTCCTAGCTGTAGCTGTAACTTATAATTTCAATACCCTTTAAACCGAGGCATTGCGATGTCCTTCATTATTTTGTCCCTGTTAAAACATCACAAAAACTATTAAAGCATGAATTTGGGCATCTTATTTTATTATTATGAAAATAACATAAAGCACATATGAACACGTTCATTATGAAATATCTGTTGTAAAACAAAATAAAATTCATGTTTGCTTCAGAATTTATAAAGTCCTTCCATGTGCCATCTGGCGGATGTTCACTGAAGCACAAAACATTTATTTTGAATTCCCGAATGTTGCTTCCGGCAAGTGGTGGCACGCCGCACGCTAAATTGCGGCATCTCGCGAGAAAACACGCACAGTCTTAATGGCGACATCTGTACTACCATCCTTTAAAAGAGCCAACATAAAACATGGCAGAGACTCTGGTGGAGTCATAATTTGGTATAAAGATGATCTTATACCTTAGCTGTCTGTTGTAAAAAGAGAGCTCACACATATTTGGCTTTAGCTCAGACGAAGTGTAGTGAACAATGAGAAAAGTCTGTTTATCTGTGCAGTCTATACTCTACCTGCAGAGTCCCCTTACTACAGTAAAGACTTTTTCAACAACCTCCACACAAAAACATGCAATTTCCAGGCTCAGGGAAATGTACTGCTGTGTGGAGACTTTAAAGCCAGGACAGGTTTGGCAAGCGACACCACGGATCTTCACCAAAAAGAAAATATATTTAATACACTTCCTAATCTAACCCCTACAACAAAATAAAGAGTCAACCCAGATCCTGTAGTAAATAAGAACGGTAAGGAGTTAGTGCAGCTCTGTTGAGGACTGGGCCTGTACCTGCTTAACGGTAGGATCCAAGGAGACTCCTTAGGTCGGTTCACCTACTGCTCAGCTCTTGGATCGAGTGTAGTCGACTACGCTATCACTGACATGGACCCCCTCTGCATAAGTGCCTTCACTGTCAGACCACAGCTACCCTTATCAGACGACTGCCAAATTAATGTCTTTATAAAAAGAATCCAGCAGCCAATTAACACAAAAGAAAACTACTGAACCTTAATCAGGGCAACCGAGTTCCAACCCAATCAAACTAATGTAAACCTCGCAGTAGAGCAAATAAATAAAATTTACCACATATCAGCAACTAAAGCTAATCTGTGTAAAACAAACAAACACCATAAACAAAAATCCAACACTGAAAAATGGTTTGACGAGGAGTGTGAGTCTGCACGAAAACAGCTCAGACAGCTATCCAACCAAAAAACACAAACTACCACAAAACACTGAATTCAGAGAAAAATACTGTGAAACACTAAAGAACTACTAAACGTTACCTTATAAGAAAAAACAAAAGCACTGACACTAAGAGAAATTGAAAAATCCATTAATGAAAACCAGTTCTGGAAAAAATGGAACAGCCTGAACCCGACGCACACGCAGGACACATCGATAAAAGATCCTTAAATATGGATAACTTTTTTTGAATCACTTTTTAAAGAAATCTTCCCACAAAATCTTACAACAAATCAAAAAGTAATCCAAAATATACTAGAAAATTTAGAAACCATTATAAAAAATAACCAAAACCCGCATGATTACCAAATTACACTAGACGAATTGAGTGACGCACTGAAAAACCTTAAAGACAGGATGGCATGTGGTCCAGACAGCATCAGGACAGAGATGCTTAAACACAGCACTCCTGTAGTGAAGAGCGCTGTGTTGAGGCTCTTCAACCTGGTTCTTCAAGCTGTCTGTTTTCCTGACACATGGACTTGTGGGCTTATATCCCCAATTCATAAGCGTGGAGATAAATTAGACCCTAACAACTACCGGGGCATCTGTGTGAGCAGTAATCTGGGGAAGGTGTTCCCTTTCAAAGGCTACACTCGATGCTGCGTGAAAACGCTATGGGAACATCTTTTTGTGTTGCCGGTTGTGAAGCATGTGTCTGTCAAACGCCAAATTTTGGCATATATAACCTCGTCAGGTGACGTCATCTGATGAAGCGCACCTGCAGGTTATAAATAGGAGTGAACCGGAAACATTCCTCAGATCTTTTTGTCTTCAAAGGACCGAATATTGTGTTAACGTGTGATGTGTGCAAGCGAATTTAAAAGTATTAACTCACCGATATGGTGAAGTTTGTTAGGAGATACATGCCTCCGCTCTTTCGGAGCGCGATTTCCACACCGTTGTTTCGGCGCATTCCTGGGGTAAACAGTGCAATCTGGCAGATGTGCACGAAAACGTGAATCCCCCTTTCTCTTGCGTCCTCACCGGATCAGGAAGTTTTCCATCCACTTCTCAAGCGCGCTCCGGCCCTTCTTGTGAATGGATAGGGAAGACTTACGGCGGGATTTCCCCAAGTGACAGATTGCTGTCAGGTGGCCGGGGGGAGGAGCCTCGGATAAACGGCGCTCTCTCTCTCTCTCCCTTCTTTCTTGGTAACCTTCATAATGAGTTAACTCTTTCAGGGATTAGCCTTATTCATCCAGTGTTTTCGTGCCTCATCTTCGATTTATTCGAGTGTTGTTGTGGCGAAGGCGTGGTTATATGATGATGTCCCAGTTAGAAAAGACGCTTGAGCTATCTCTCTCCTGGCACATCATCCTCCCTGAAAAAAGCATACACTCCCCACCAAGCCGCGTAGACGGACATCTTCCCTGGTGGGGAAAAGCTTCAGGTAGCTGATCAGGCTGGTGCTCTATTCAATTCAATTCAATTCAATTTTATTTATATAGCGCTTTTAACAATGGTCATTGTCCCAAAGCAGCTTCACCAAAAAAAATTTTAAGATTTTTTTTTTTTTTTTTTTTTTAGAAAAGAAAAGAAAAAAAAAAAAAAAAGAAAATGCTCCACTACACACCATGGCGGTTTTGCAGGTTTACCAGGCTGACCTGCTGATAGACTTCTACAACGTCGTTTCTGGAATTACGCTGAGCCACAGACCTGTCTTTTCGCGCAACAAAGCAGACGGTCCTCCTTGATGTCCCATGTCACCCTCTGGCCTGTTTGGCGACGCTGTTAACACCGCCACTAGGTTCAGGAGGCGAAATTATGTGAACAAGCCTTCGGGAAAGTCCTTCGCCGCCATGCTCAAGGGTCGGGACTGTTGGCCACCCAGCTTAGACCGGGTCTGACTCTCGCTAAGCACAGGAAAAGAGCGTTATGGGCCGGGCACCGCTTTGCAATCAGCCTCGAAGAAGTCAGACCTATGTACTGTCTCCTTCACAAAGAAGAAGTCCTGAGGTCGTCCTTGACCGTGGGGGTGGCTCCCCCCGGGGAGGGGCACGTAGAATTCTTCTCAGGGATGAAGTGTTCTCCCTGGCACCTCCAGGAGGTCGGTTCTTGCTCCGCCACCACTGGTGTTTCGGACCAAGAAATGTTAGTTTTTCGGTTTTTCCTTGCCATTTTCAGGATGCCGAACAGCTAACACCCCCCCGTCTAACCGCGAAGACTCTGCCCCTTTCGGAGAAACTGGCAGCCACTTCCGTCAAACCGGAAAGGGCGCATCTAATTATTATTATTATTATTGATAATATTATTACTGGTTATAGAAACAAATGAAAACAACAGTTAAACACTTGATCATATGTATCTATGCTAGTTTGTGTTTGTGATTATGTGACCCATAATCATTTTTTTCTCAGTATAAAAATTTTTGGGGGTTTTAAGAACTCCATCAAAAGAGCAAAAACAAACTTATAAGGAGTGGAGAATACTGACTATGACATGGTGCTAATTGCTCTGTGTGTGTGTGTGTGTGTGTGTTTGGCAGGGGGAGGGGTACTTCAGACTTACTTGTCTGTGCGCAAATGTTTGTGTTAAACCAACGAAGAAATGCAAGAGCGCACATAGACACACCTCTCATCCACAAACGCTTTAGCTGTTGCATTGTAAATCGTTGATTAAACCAATGAACACAGCTGTTCAGCATCAGTCCTAAACACAAGCGCAGGGTCTGTTTTTGTCCTTAATTAAAAGACACCAATATGTTAATAATTTACACAATGATAACATGTTGTTTATGTTTAATGTTTATTTTGCGGGAAAAGGTCAGAAGCAATATTTAAAATAACACAAACCAGGAAGTAAGTGTTTCATACATTAAAGTGCTTTGCCCAACAAACATAGCAACAGTGTAGAGAGCGCTGTGGGGGATTGGAAGGTGAATGAGGATAATCATTTACAAGACAAAAGACGTTCAAAGGTGTGTTATGGCCTAAAACGCCCCCAACACCCCCCCACAATCGCTATCGTCAAAGAAAAGCGGCCGCCCCTTTTCATTCAAACGCGTTAGCGAGTGTTTTTCTTTCCCTACGCTGTTTTGTAAACACAGTTGCGTTCAGTAACACGATGGAACCAATTACCTAAACAGCAGCAACAACAACCATTATGATCACACTTTGTTGAATTTATATTGCTTAAATATTTCGCAGCTCTGTCCTCTTTGCATTACTACGTGTTTATTCACTTCCTTTTCGAATCGCACGTATAATGCACTCTAAAATCGACACTATCAAACTTAGAAATGATATAACATCAAATCAAACATCACGTTATTAAAAGTAACGAATTTGTCACTACTCATCTCTTATGCAGCACGGCTAAAAAGATAATAAAAATTACACCAAAGTGCTGCAGGTTTGGTGTCTGTGAGCTTTTCTTAATCAGAGTTAGACGGGGTGCATTTTGTGGCTGCTCCAGTTACACTCTACTTAGATATTGCACAGAGGGGAGTTCACTTCTGTTCTCTTCATCCTGGCTTAATTTCATCTCAAGAAATAATAGTAAGTTTTGGAAAGTCTGAGTTGGAAAGTGAGAGGCAAAGCGCGCACACGCCCAGAGAATCCACAATCACTTCAGGGACAGCGGCGACACACGGCGCATGTGGCAGGGCTTACAAGCCATCACAAACTACAGGACGAGATCACCTGCCCGTGACAGTGACGGCTCCCTCCCAGATGCGCTGAACCACTTCTATGCACGGTTTGACAGGCAGAATGACGTGACGGCGAGAAAGACCACCCCTCCTCCGAACGACCAGGTGCTGTGTCTCACTACAGCTAAGGTGAGGAAAACTCTTCGCAGAGTCAACATCAACAGACAACATCCCAGGCAGAGTGCTCAGAGAATGTGCTGAACAGCTGGCACATGTTCTCACCGACATCTTCAACATCTCTCTGAGCAGCGCCGTCGTTCCCACGTGCTTCAAGGCCACCACCATCGTCCCCGTGCCCAAGAAGTCTACTGTGTCTCAATGACTATCGTCCTGTTGCACTCACACCCAACATCATGAAGTGCTTTGAGCGGCTCGTCATGAGACACATCAAGACCCTGCTGCCCTCCTCACTGGACCCACTGCAATTTGCGTACCGTCCTAACCGCTCAACGGACGACGCCATCTCCACTACACTACATCTTGCCCTCACACACTTGGACAAGAAGGACACATATGTTTGAATGCTGTACATAGATTTCAGCTCAGCATTCAACACTATCATCCCCCAACAACTGATTGGGAAGCTGAACCTGTTGGGCCTGAGCACCTCCCTCCTGGATCCTGGACTATCTGACCGGTAGGCCTCAGTCAGTATGGATCGGGAACTGCACCTCCAGCACCACCACACTGAGCACTGGGCTGTGTGCTCAGTCCCCTGCTGTTCACACTGCTGACTCACGACTGTGTAGCAACACACAGTTCGAACCACATCATTAAGTTCGCTGATGACACGACCGAGGTGGGTCTCATTAGCAAGAACGACGAGTCAGCGTACAGAGAGGAAGTGCAGAGGCTAACGGACTGGTGTAAAGACAACAACCTGTCTTTAAATGTTGACAAGACAAAGGAGATGGTTGTTGACTTTAGGAGGAAACGAGGCGACCATTCTCTGCTGAGCATCAACGGCTCCTCTGTGGGAATCGTCAAAAGCACCAAATTCCTGGGTGTCCACCTAGAGAAGGACCTCAGCTGGTTCCTCAACATCAGCTCCCTACACAAGAAAGCCCAACAGCGTCTTTTCTTTCTAAGAAGACTGAGGAAGGCCCAGCTTCCACCACCGATCCTGACCACCTTCTATAGAGGAACTATCGAGAGCATCCTGAGCGGCTGCATCACTGTCTGGTTTGGAAATTGTGCCATATCGGACCGCAAAACCCTACAGCGGATAGTGAGGACAGCGGAGAAGATCATCAAGGTCTCTCTCCCCTCTATTGAAGACATCTACACCACATGCTGCATCCGCAAAGCCACCAGCATTGTGGCTGATCGGACAATTCAATTCAATTCAATTTTATTTGTATAGCGCTTTTAACGATTTACATCATCACAAAGCAGCTTTACACAATCAAAAGAATTAAGTTTGTATGAAATGTGAATGTGTATGAATCAAAATTATATTAATGTCCCTGATGACCAAGCCTAGGACGACGGCGACAGTGGCAAGGAAAAACTCCCTAAGATGGAATAGGAAGAAACCTTGAGAGGAACCAGACTCAACAGGGAACCCATCCTCATCTGGGTGAAAACACACCCCTCTCACACACACTTCACACTCCTGCCATCTGGAAAAAGGTACCGAAGCATTCGGGCACACACATCCAGACTGTGCAACAGTTTTTTTCCACAAGCCATCCGTCTTCTCAACAAAAAGAGACTGGACTGAAAAACACAAACACACACACACACACACACACACACACACAAACAAACAAACACACATACATTAGCACACAGCTTAACTCAACTACCTCAAAATATTGGGACTGGACTGACTAATCAACACAAGTGCAGACACACTGACCTACACCAACAAATTATCGTACACACCAACCTGTAAATGCTTCACTGTTTATCTTTTGCACAATAATCATTACTGGACAAATTTTTGCACTAATTCCTCAATTCTTGCTGCTTTTTTTAAGGAATGTTTATGTCTATCCACTACCTCAACACCATATTTTATGGTTTGTTATGTCGTGATTGCGCACTGTCACTTTGTTGTTGCTCTTGTTTGCACATTTGCACGTGCACTTTATGTTGTCTGTAAAAATGTTATACTTAGCTAGTTAGTTTTTGTTAATTTATGTTGTAATTTATGTTAGGTCTCTCTGTCCTGTCTCTGCTAGCCAGCTAACTAGGCCTCTTAGTTAGCTAGTTTAGTGTCTATGTTAATTTATGTTGTAAATTTATGTTGCATGTAGCACCTTGGTCCTGAAGGAACGTTGTTTCGTTTCACTGTGTACTAACTGTATATGGTTGTAATGACAATAAAGCCTACTAGAACTGGAACTGGAGTTCATCTCCCCAGCCAGTTGTGTGGTTAGGGCCAAGGGTAGCTCAGTGGTTAAGGCATTGGACTACGGTTCAGAAGGTCCCAGGTTGAAACCCCACAACCACCAAGTTGCCACTGTTGGGCCCTTGAGTAAGGCCCTTAACCCTCAACTGCTTAGATGTGTAATGAGATAAAAAAAAATGTAAGTCGCTCTGGATAAGAGCGTCTGCCAAATGCCTAAATGTAAATGTGTGTATGGGCAGGGTAGCATCATGGCAGGATTGGTGTAACTTTTATTATCTTTTTAGCCGTGCTGCGTAAGATAAAAGTAGTGACAAATTCATTACTTTCGTTACTAGACATGGTCTATTTTGTCCGCAAGTGAAATACATCAATACGCTAATAATTTACACCATGATAACATTACTGCAAAAGGATCTGAAGAGACGTGACTTTGAGACGTTCACAGTATATTCGAACCGTAGACAGTGTTTATTTTACAGAACATTACAAAACAGCCATGTCCAATAAAACAGTGCATCTTTAATAAGCCACATTGGTTTCGAGTCAGTAGTAAAATTAACGAAAGACTGAGAAGCCCCGTAAACTTGACCCTGACAATAATAGTCGATTGTGCAAAGATGGCGCCGGTGAGGTCGGCTGCCGTCACGACTGCTCCGACCACCTTTTCTTTGTTTTTGTTCTTTAAGTTAGTTTACAGCGTTTTAAAACCGGCAAAATTACCACCATGGAGTACATTAGTTATGATAGAGACACTCTTGTTTCTATTGGTATACAATGTACTCACAATTCGACGTTTTTAACTCCGGATTCGAGCTGGCTGAGTGAGATCCTGAGGGACAACAAAGGACGCGACGCGAAGCGGCGGCCTCGAGGGAAACGAGCCGGCGTCAGGAACAGGCTGAGAGCCCGTGCACACCGCACACCTCTGCCTAGCATCCTGCTCGCCAACGTCCAGTCACTGGAAAACAAGCTCGATGACCTCAGGGCCAGGATAAAGTTCCAGAGAGACATTCGGGACTGCAATCTCCTCTGCTTCACCGAGACATGGCTGAACCCAGCGGTGCCGGACCACGCCATCCAGCCGGCCGAGTTCTTCTCGGTTCACCGCATGGACAGGACCCGGGACTCGGGGAAGTCAAGGGGAGGCGGCGTGTGTTTAATGGTCAACAGCAGCTGGTGCAACAGCGCGAGCGTTGTTCCTCTCACACGCTCCTGCACACCCAACCTGGAACTACTGTCCATCATGTGTCGTCCTTTTTACCTTCCTCGGGAGTTTACATCGGTCATAATCAGCGCCGTTTATATTCCACCACAAGCGTACACGGACACTGCCTTATGCGAGCTGCATGAGGCACTCACACAACAACAAACACAACACCGGGACGCCAACCTCAAACGCGCAGCGCCGAACTTTTATCAGCACATCACCTGCCCCACCAGGGGCGAAAGGACACTGGACCACTGCTATACAACGGTCAAGGACGGCTACAAGGCACAATCTTGTCCACCGTTTGGTAAATCCGACCACGCCGCCATCTTCCTCATGCCAAAATACAAACAAAGGCTGAAACAGGAAGTTCCGGTTCAGAGGGAGGTTGCGTGCTGGACGGACCAATCGGTGGCCGCGTTACAGGACGCACTCGATGACGCAGACTGGGACATGTTCAGAAACAGCTCCGATGGTGACGTCAGCGTGTTTACGGAAGCGGTTGTGGGATTCATCGGGAAACTAGCGGACAATACCGTAGAAAAAAAGACTATTAAAACGTTTCCCAACCAGAAGCCGTGGGTGGATAAAACCATCTGCGACGCTCTGAGATCTCGCACCACTGCCTACAACACGGGACTCACGTCGGGGGACATGGAACCGTACAAGGCTGCGTCATACAGCGTCCAGAAGGCGGTGAAAGAGGCGAAGCAGCGCTACGGGAGGAAACTAGAGTCACAACTCCAACAGAGTGACTCTAGGAGCCTGTGGCAGGGATTAAGAACAATAACAGATTATAAAGCACCAACATCCGGTATGATAAACGCAGACGTGTCTCTGGCAGATGAACTGAACACTTTCTATGCTCGCTTCGAGGCTGCAGCTAAAGACGCTAGCGATGCTAATGCTAGCGGCGCTAACGGCTGCAGACAGGAAGTCACTGCCAGCACCGGAAGCGCGTTCATCATCTTAGAGCATGACGTGAGGAGAACCTTCAAGAGAGTGAACACCAGGAAAGCAGCAGAACCAGACGGCATCTCAGGCCGCATTCTCAGAGCCTGCGCAGACCAGCTAGCACCTGTGTTCACTGAGATATTCAACATCTCTTTATCTCAGTCGGTGATCCCCACATGCTTCAAAGAGTCCATCATTGTTCCTGTCCCAAAGAAACCTCATCCTGTTTCCCTCAATGATTATCGCCCTGTAGCCCTCACCTCAGTAGTGATAAAGTGCTTTGAACGCCTGGTCAGAGACTTCATCATCTCTTCACTACCAGACACACTAGACCCACTACAGTTCGCTTATCGTCCAAACCGTTCCACGGATGATGCAATCTCTCATCTCCTCCATACATCTCTCACCTGGACACTCGGAGGGGGAATTATGTGAAAATGCTCTTCATCGACTACAGTTCTGCATTTAATACCATAATTCCCTCCACACTTACCACCAAGCTGGAGCACCTGGGACTCAGCTCATCAATGTGTCAGTGGATCTCCAATTTTCTGACTGGCAGACCACAGGCAGTAAGGATGAGCGGACATGTCTCAGCCTCCCTCACTCTCAGCACTGGAGCCCCCCAGGGTTGTGTTCTGAGCCCCCTGCTGTACTCTCTGTACACCCACGACTGCGTGGCCACTACCAGCTCCACCACCATCATCAAGTTCGCTGACGACACTGTTGTGGTGGGCCTGATCACGAACAACGATGAGACGGCCTACCTGGAGAAGGTTGGAAATCTGGAGAACTGGTGCCAGAGAAACAATCTCCTCCTGAACGTCAGTAAGACAAAGGAGCTGATAGTGGACTTTAGTACAAAGCAGGTGAGGAACTACCAGACCCCCGTCATCAACAGGAGCCCAGTGGAGAGAGTTGACAGCTACAGATACCTCGGTGTTCACATCACGCAGGACCTGGCATGGTCCTGTCACATCAACACCGTGGTAAAAAAGGCCCGGCAGCGTCTCTACCACCTCAGATGCTTGAGAGACTTTAGACTGCCCTCCAAGGTGCTCAGGAATTTCTACTCCTGCACCATAGAGAGCATCCTGACGGGAAATATCACGACCTGGTTCGGGAACAGCACCATGCAGGACAGACGAGCTCTACAGAGGGTGGTGCGATCAGCTGAGCGCATCATCCGCATCGAGCTCCCTGACCTGCACTCAATCTACAGCAAGCGGTGCTTGACCAAGGCCAGGAAGATCGTGAAGGACCTCAGCCACCCCAATAACGGACTGTTTACTCTGTTGCGGTCTGGGAAGCGATTCCGCTCCTTGAAGGCCAACACAGAGAGACTGAGCAGGAGCTTCTTCCCACAGGCGATAAGGTCTCTCAACCACAACCACACCACTATGGAGAACTAACAATCTTTTCATCTTTTTCATAATTGATCAAATCTATTAATCTTCTTACATCCATGAACACTATGGACAATTACACGCTCACCTTCCTTCATATATACACTACATGTCGTACGTTTACATCCTGGACCATTGCACAAAGACACTTTAATAACTTTGCACACCTACCTTCACAACTACACTACATTTTACAGTTTTACATTTACATCCTGGACCAGTGCACAAAGACACTTTAATAACCTCTGCACAAAGTCACTTTGTTCTATGCATATTTGCACACACAGCACAGTATATTTCAATTTGTACAGTATATTTCTGTTTTTGCACATCATATTTCTATTTTTTTTTTTTTTTTTTTCCTAGCACATTTCTATTTTTATTTTTAGTTCTATTTTTCCTAGTTTAATTTAATTTTTTATTTAATTTCTATCGTATTTCTTTTATTCATATTTATTTCTTATTTGTAAACTTTAATTCTCTTCTAGGGTCAATGGCAGTCGTATAATGCATTTCACTACATTTCGTACTGTGTATGTTTGTGTATGTGACAAATAAAATTTGAATTTGAATTTGTTTTTATATTTATGTTTTTTTTTTAATATATATATTTTTAAATGTTCAAATTAACGTTTCAGAGTATATAATTTGTTGTGTCATCTGTTTACAGCGTTGGCTGATTTTGTGATTGGGACCCATGGGTTACATTGAAATATTTTTATTAGTAGTAGTAAGCCAGGCTTTAGTAACCCTGGATAAATCACAATATAAGCCCTCTCTCACGCACGTGCTCTCTCACTCTCTCTCTCACACACACACGTACACACAAACAAATAACACATGAAATCGCGTAAAACCAAATGAAACTATGGCAAAAATATATAAGCAGTAAAAAATACAGTAGTATCCTGTAGGTGATTTCTGTCCTGATAACAGGCGCTGGAACTGTTTAGTTCTGTTAGTATTGTTTTCAAGTGTGAATGTTTATGGGGATTTAATCTGTCTCTGCTGCCGCATCTATTCACAGTTGTGATAAGTGATTAATGTCCCATCAGATTTTTGATGGGGAAACGGTATGCTGGTTAAATGACTAAAGACATACTGATCCATATGAACAGATATTTGTTCCAGATATTATGCGTTATTAATCGATTTGTTATGCCAATTTTTGACTATCAGCGAAAAAAAACATCAGCGAAAACATAAAATATAAGTAAAATTTTAAGCTTTACTTTGCAGCAAAATATTATCTACCAGTGTATTAAACGGAAATAGATAAAATATACCGTAATGTAAAATACTGTACATAGCCCGCATTTGTATTCCGTACCTACAACGACTGGTATAGATAAATTACAGATGTTACCGTGTCTTTAAGTATTATTAAGGATGTCGTGAAAAATATTGCAATAAGTAGTTTTATTAATTAATTAATTAATTTAATCATTAATTAAAAATAGCATAAGCATCATGGGTTGTGTATTGAGTGATTTAAATCTGTTTTATGAATTGTTTTTTATCCCTCTTTTTTACCACATCATCTATTTATGAAACTACAGTGGGAGCCACGTCAAACAGCCGCTTGGAGCATGATAGGTCCATGACAGGACCGTGACAGGACCATGATCGATCCGTGCACGGAATGTGATCCCCCGCGATGACGTAGTTAACGATGCCCCGCCCCATAAACGCCCCCATGCGCTTTCTAAAAAGATGGTTGCAATGCTGTATAATTCCGCCAGGTGGAGCATTGACTGCTTCAGTTAACTGCAGTGTCCAAGCAGCCGGTTACTATATTTAATATATATAACATAACTTATGTCAACATAGATGATGTGGTAAAAAAGAGGAATAAAAAACGATTCACACACGTGTGTGTACGTGTGTGTGTGTGTGTGAGAGAGAGAGAGAGAGAGAGAGAGAGAGTGCGCGGGAGAGGGCTTATATTGTGATTTATCCAAGGTTACTAAAGCCTGGCTTACTACTACTAATAAAAATATTTCAATGTAACCCATGGGTCTCAATCACAAAATCAGCCAACGCTGTAAACAGATGACAAGACAAATTATATAGGCTACTCTGAACCGTTAATTTGAACATTAAAAAAAAATATATATATATATATTAAAAAATTACGGGGCTTCTCAGTCTTTCGTTATTTTACTACTGACTCGAAACCAATGTGGCTTATTAAAGATGCACTGTTTTATTGGACATGGCTGTTTTGTAATGTTCCGCAGAATAAACCCTGTCTACGGTCCGAATATACTGTGAACGTCTCAAAGTCACGTCTCTAGATCCTTCTGCAGTAATGTTATCGTGGTGTAAATAATTAACGTATCGATGTATTTCACTTGCAGACAAAATAGTCTAGTAACGAAAGTAACGAATTTGTCACTACTTTTCTCTTACGCAGCACGGCTAAAAAGATAATAAAAATGACACCAATCCTGCCATGATGCTACCCTGCCCATACACAACACTGGCTGGTTTTAGGGCATTACACACCTCTGAACGTCTTTTGTCTTGTAAATGATTATCTTCGTTCACCTTCCAATCCCCCACAGCGCACACACTGTTGCTATGTCTGTTGGGGCACTTGGTTATACACAGCACCTTAATGTATGAAACACTTACTTCCTGGTTTGTTTTATTTTAAATATTGCTTATTACCTTTTCCCGCAAAATAAACATTAAACATAAACAACATGTTATCATTGTGTAAGGACAAAAGGCAAGTTAAGGACAAAAACAGACCCTGCGCTTGTGTTTCGGACTGGTGCTGAACAGCTGTGTTCATAGGTTTAATCAACGATTTACAAGACAACAGTTAAAGCGTTTGTGGATGAGAGTTGTGTGTGTGTGTGCGCACTCCTGCATTTCTCCGTTGGTTTAACACAAACATTTGCGCACGGACAAGTAAGTCTGAAGTACCCCTCCCCCAGCCAAAAACACACACACAGAGAGAGCAATTAGCACCATGTCACAGTCAGTATTCTCCACTAAGGTTTCTTACCTTCCACTCCTTCTAAGTTTGCCTTTGCTCTTTGAATGGAGTTCTTAAAACCCCCCAAAAAAGTATACTAAGAAAAAAATGATTATGGGTAACATAATCACAAACACAAACTAGCACAGATACATATGATCAAGTGTTTAACTGTTGTTTTCATTTGTTTCTATAACTAGTAATAATAATAATAATAATAATAATAATTATTATTATTATTATTATGATTATCATTATTATTAGCCCAACTCTTTGACTATTTAAAACAATGTCGGGTCCCATTTTTTGCACATTGAAGTTGTTGGTTTAAGTAAATGTATTTTTAAATACACAAACAATCCCCCAACAATTAAAACACGCACACATGACTTTAAAAATAAAATTTATTCTTCCAAAACTAGTCAAAGGTAAAACAATAATTTGTATAAAACAGGTGAAAACATGTTTAATTTTTGCTTAAAGGTCATTAAAATACCCGGATAACACCAGCTGCTTATCAGTCTCTATCTGGTTCTTTTATATTAAAATATCATTTTTTAAAAATATTAAAGATGGAACTGTTTAATTCTTTGTTTCCCCCCTAAAGTATCAGACGTTTTGCAATTCTATGTTCAGAATATACAGTAGACCTGACCAAACATCATTCTAAAGCTGTTGCACTGTGACGTCATCCCTCCTATAGCTCCCTCAACAGCTTGTTCAGGCTTCTCCAGTAGCTCCAAAAGGCCAACTGTCATCTGTCTGACCCCCCAATCCTCCACAGCGGAAGAAAGAAAACAGGAGAATTTAGTGAAGACAAAGATAAATAAACTTTACAGACTATCTAGTTGTAATAAATATAAAAGATATTAGTAAACCTATACCACAGAGTGTGTAAAATACTGTTTTAGGGAATTCTGGAATGTAAATAAACTGGGATAACTTTAACCATTGAACTTTGTTAGTGTTAACCCCCGAACTGTCTGTATTATCATCTGCATTAAATTAACTGAGAATTTACTTAATGCGCTTTTCATACAAATAAGTTAAGCGATATAACCCTCGTATATATTGGTTAATCTCTGAAGCCAAACTATAACTTCTCGAGTACTGAAGCCCCCCACACCTCCCCACACACACACATACACACACACCTCCCCCTCCCCCACTCCTTAACTGATAAACACTTTAGAGTTTTTATCCAGCTCGGTAACTAAGCGCTTGCGCTACCGCGCAAAGTCACAGCCAAATTGAGAAAAATATAAACCCGGTTATGAGCGTTTAGCTCGCGAGCTCCTGTACATCTATCCTCAGCTTGTGTCCTTCATGAACTGCATCACATTATATTCACAGAAATAACCTGCAGATTAACTCTTCCCCAAAGAATAAATAAATATTGAATTTATCCAGACAACACGCCTCAGACTCTAAAGGCATTTTTATAAAACACAAACACTCTTCATCCGGTAGTGCAGCTTTTGTAATAGGGACATTAATAGTATTTTTGAAGCTTTAGTGTTTTTTTTATTAAAGGGGTCATACAGCACTACATGCATTATTTTAAGCTGTTTGGACTGAACTGTGTGTTAGGAAAGTGCGTACACAACCACTCTACGATGATAAAGAGCCGCCCAGTGGTTTTCTTTTCGTTTATTACAGTAACATCCCCCTTCTGAAATCAGGCCAATCGCAAAAGCCTGTCGATGTGACGCCAAACCGACAGAGGCCGCTCCTACACAAGTTGATTGACACTGGTGTTTTAGCAAAGACCCGCCCCGAATGAGAAGACGCTGTCGGCCATTGTTTTTTCGCCGCTGGAGCAAAATGACGCCTAAGCGAGTGTTGTGTACAGTTGTTGGGTGTAATAGCGAACACAGCAGTCGTCATTTACTACCTAGGGTACCTACCTAGGGTACCTACCTAGAGTTAGGTATCTGAGCCACTGAGGACGCAGTGGCTGAATTTAGTTTTTAAAGCTAACGTCCCCGCCGATTTACCTAAATGCGTTCATGTTTGCGATAATCATTTTTCACCAGACTGCTTTATAAACGCGGGTCAATATAAAGCAGGTTTTACTAGGAAGCTGCTCCTAAAAATGGATCTGTACTAACGCTTCGTGTTCCTGCTTCATCTTCACCAGGCTCGGTGAGTGTAATTCCTTTTACTATGACTCTTTGCAGATCGCCTTTTCTAATAATCACGATGAATGCGGAGTGTAAGTTAACTTACACTCTCATAGAACATGGTTATGGCTTCTTCTCTATGTACATCCGTCTCTATATAATCCCTAATCGCCCGTTTATAATAAACAATGCATTGAGGTGATTGTCTAGTTGCAAACTGTGTACGTAGTCGGAAAACTATATTATGCTTACCTTTGTTACGTTAGATGGTTTATAACGATGTCTGTCGAAGATTAAGAAGTCATGTAAACACATCAGTAAACACATCGCGTCCGTATCTCTCTCAGTAAGTTTCTCCGCTTTTCTTGTTGTTGCTCGCGGCAGCGCAACAGCCCGTTAATTCATGCACATGCAGTGATGAGAAAGACAAACGGGTCGATGCATGTCCATTCTTTTAATTTCTGCGTTGTCAGGCGATAATACAAACTTCCGCGTAGGTTCCGTACTTAAATCAAACCAAAAACGACTGAAGAAAACAGGCTCGGGCTCTATAATCCATAGTTTTCCAGTTTGGACTGCATTACCCACAAAGCACTGCGTTGTGGCAATGCTTTGTGGGTAATGCAGTCCACTGGACTACACTTCCGTCGCTATACCCGACGTGTCACGCCCCACAGAACGGGGGGGGGTGGGCGGGCTCAGCAGAGGTCATGAGCATTTAAATTAGCATGTACTGAAACAGGTTGCTGAGAACAGAGCTAGTTTTTACCAGGTAAAAGTAGTGTTTTTTTTACACAATCCTTTTGAATTTTTAATTAACGTATAATACAAACTTTTCATTAGGACCCTAAAGATCATATTAAAATTTAATGAAAAATATAATGTGTAGGACCTTTAAAGACTAAAAGTTTTTAAAGGAGTGACATTGTGAGTTTGTGACACTGACAGTAAGCTGTAATGTTAACTCCAGACTTGGTAAACAGATCATTAAGTTATCTAAAGTCACATGTGACCGCTGCTGGTGCTGCCAGTGATTTTCAAAACGGCCGGTAAAAAACTAAACTGGGAAATAAACTGTAAACTAATCCCAAACAAATTTTAATAGTCCATTAAGCCGCCATCTTCATCTCTAGTGCAGTTTGGTAGCGTCAGTTTGGTGGGGGTGGGAGCGGGTTGTTAAAATCACGTGATTGCAACTCAGCGCAGCTAAATTGCTGGCTTGTGTTAACGTGTCCTTGAGAACGAAGCGCCATCTAGTGGTGGAACCAGGTAAATACATAAATAGGGCTTGAATGGGGTGTTTACTGTGAAATCTTGACACGCCTTTCTCGAAGAAAAAGGAGGGGGGACTACGGCGTGCATAGGGCAGCCGTACGCCATTCGTACGCCATTCACACGGCCGCGGCTATTTGGCGTGGCTCCATCTGTATGTTGACGTAAGTTATGTTATATATATTAAATATAGTAACCGGCTGCTTGGACACTGCAGTTAACTGAAGCAGTCAATGCTCCATCTGGCGGGATTATACAGCATTGCAACTATCTTTTTAGAAAGTGCATGGGGCGTTTATGGGGCGGGGCATTGTTAACTACATCATCGCGGGGGATCACATTCCGTGCACGGATTGATCATGGTCCTGTCACGGTCCTGTCATGGACCTGTCATGCTCCAAGCGGCTGTTTGACGTAGCTCCCACTGTAGGATGTGATCGCAATGCGGGCACAGGGGTCTCCTGCGCGTGTCAAATCCATTGCAACACCCTGAAGGAAACCAAGCTAGGCCAGAAAGTGACTGTTCATCACTTTCAGATATTTTTAGGTCCCATGGCAGCTGTGTCCACGGTGATACCTTTGGGCCTCTGCACATGAGATTGTTTCAGTTGTGGCTAAAAGCAAGGGGATTGTACTTAGGGCCAATCCCCAGAGGCAAATAAGGGTTACGCACTAAGGGCTGCGTACCCTTTTTATGTGGTTCAGACCCCGGTTTTTGACTCTGGGTCCCACTCGACGTGCGTCTTTTTGTCTTCTCGCGTGGCACATCAATTGCCCCGAATGATGGCTTTATTTTGCCCTGAAACACCTCCTCCAGCAGTTGAGGCTACCATGTCCTAGTGTGGGTGGACAACACTATGGTAGTCTCGTACATAATTGCCAGGGCGGACTGTGCTCGCGCTGCTTGAATAGCTAGCGCACCAGGTTCTACTTGGAGGCACAGGACAAGTTCCTGTCTCGCAGGGCGATGTACATTATAGCTAAAAGCCAGGGGATTACTCAAGGGCCAATCCCCGGAGGCAAATATGGGTTAAGCGCCAGGTGGCTTCATACCCTTTCTATGTGGTTCGAACCCCGATTTCTGACTTTGGGTCCTACTCTACGTGCGTCCTTTTGTCGTCGCAGATGATAATGACAGACGCTTCCCTCACGGGCTGGGGTTCGGTCGTAGATGGCCGTCCAGCCCAAGGGAGTTGAAGAGGCCATCTTTTCGCGTGGCACATCAATTGCCCCAAACTAATGGCTTTATTTTGGCCCTGAAAAACCTCCTCCAGCAGTTGAGAGGCTACCATGCCCTAGTACAAGTGGATGACACTAGGGTAGTCTCGTACATATTTGCCGGGGCAAACTGTGCTCGCGCCGCTTCAATTAGCTAGCGCACCAGTTTCTGCTTTGGGCACAGGACGAGTTTCTGTCCCTCAAGGCGATTTACACTCCAGGGCATATGGAGTTGGGAGCCCTGGTACCTTCAACGCACTAGAAGAACGTATGCCCTCAAGGAGAGGGTATTTGAACGTGGTGCATGGTGGAACATGTAGACCCAGTCCACTGCCGAATTGTTTCAGTGCTGGAGTTCTACAAGTAGTTTCTCTGGCTTATGCCCTAGTACCCTCGGAATGTACGTAGCCGCTATTTTGGCTTGTCATGTTCTGACGGATGGGGTCTGGCTGACACCCCTCCCAAACCACTAGAGTCAGCACCTGTCTGGCTTCTGACCATCAAGATGTTTATAAAAAAAAATAAATCACTTTTAGAGATCTGCAGGCTTCCCTTCCTGCCTAGACTTTGCCTCTGGGCTAGTAGGAGCTATCCTCACCCGAACTATTTTCATTCTTGACCATGCACCCAGTTTCCTAGAAGCCTTCTGTCCTCTGACTTTTATAGCTCCGGAGCAGGATAGCTTTCAGCTACTATCTTCAGTACGCACTCTTCAGATTTACGTCCACCGCACTAGCTAGTGGCGTAAGTCAGAGAAGCCTTTTTCATCACATCAGGGAAAGATGCTATTGCCTTAGCCTACGAGGCGCGTGGTCTCACTTTGCCTCAAGGAATCAGCCCTAAATCGGCCCTAAAACCAGTCCCCTCTGTCGGCTGGTCCTGAGACGCACTAACACACTAACCCCCCAACACACTGCAGTCTCAGAGCAGCACTGCTCACCAGAATCAGAATCAGACACATCACTGATCATATGAGGAGAGAGTATCTTGAGCACTGGGACAGTCAGACCCAAACCCAGTCCAGACTACACTGTTATTGGGCCCTAAAGAGAGAGTATGAATTGGCAGAGTATCTCTTCACCATCAGAGATATAAAGCAGAGACAGATTCTGACCAGATACAGGCTGAGTGAGCACCGTCTGGCTGTGGAGACGGGCAGACACAGGAGAACCTGGCTACTCCGACAGCAGAGACTGTGTGCTCGAGTGGTGAGGTTAAGACGGAGATGCACTTCCTTCTTTACTGCCAAAAATATCAACATATAAGGAACATCTTCACTGAGATCATCACGCACAAAGTCCCAATTTGTTTTCAAATTAACAGAAGGTGAAAAGATGAGAATAATTTTAGGAGAAGGCCACACTGCTACCCTTGCTGCGAAATTTGTGTCCGAGTGTGAGAGCCTGAGAGACAGTGAGGCACAGCGTAACCTGAATGTTCCTAACTAAAAAATAAAATAATAAAATAATAATAATAATAACTGTATACCACTACTGTTTAAATAGTTGTTGTTATTTTTGTTAATATTGATATTATATATTTGTTATTATTATTATATATATGTATATCTGTTATTTTATTTTTTATTATATATATATATATATATATATATATATATATATATTATTTATTTTTTTTGGGGAGGGGGGAGTGGCTATTTTGTTTATGTCTACCTAATATGATATTCTTCCATATCTAAGTCGTTTATACTGTATAGGTTTATAAATTCAGATTAATGTAATTAATGTTTTCTAATGGCTTTGGCAACAATGTAATACTTTTCTTAACATTCATGCCAATAAAGCTCTTCTGAACTGAACTGAGAGAGAGAGAGAGAAAGAGAGAGAGTAAATGTGTGTGTGTGTGTGAGAGAGAGAGAGAGAGAGAGAGTGTGTGTGTGTGTGTGTGTGAGAGAGAGAGTGTGTGTGTGTGTGAGAAAGAGAGAGAGTGAATGTGTGTGTGTGAGAGAGAGAGAGACAGTGTGTGTGTGTGTGTGTGTGTGTGAGACTAAGAGAGTGAATGTGTGGCCATTTTGGCTTGACCAATGGTAAAATTAGAGTAAAATCTACATGCAGTGGTTTAAAAATGTGTTGTAAAAGATCAAACAAAGACCATTCCTGTGTTATTTTTGGATTTAAAATAGAGATAAAAGAGTTCACAGAGACAATTCCATGTAAAATACTCCACTGCTCTCAATGCTGGTTTAATATCGTTATTAAAACCCAGTTCAATGCGCCATGGGGTGTCCACCCTCCCATTCAGTTTTTTCTTGTTTATGGAATTTGAATGTGTATGAATCAAAATGGTCAGATAGTCCCTGGTGAGCAAGCCGAGGGCGACAAGGAAAAACTCCCTGAGATGGTAGTAAGAAGAAACCTTTAGAGGAACCAGACTCAATCAGGGAACCCATACTTATCGGGGTAATAACGGATAGAAATTATATAACGTGTGTTATGCAGCTGAAAGTTTAATATAACAGAAGTTATTTAAATTAACATGAGGTCCAGTTTAGCACAGGGACGAGTCAGTAGGTGCAGAGGGCAGATGGGGTCTGGATCACTGGGAGCACAGGAGCAGCATGTGTAGCTCCCACTAGCATAAAGCAGAAACCAGCTGGAGCTGGTCCTTCTTTGGATGCCTCAGAAACCTGTTTACCTTTGTCTACTGAAGCTGGCACAATCTTCAGATGCCTCGGATTGGGTAGAACAATACAGAACAGATGGAGAGAATTAGCGTAGTTGCCATTCAGGATAGATTAGATTAGATTAGATTCAACTTTATTGTCATTGCACATAGTTACAGTACAAGGCAACAAAATGCAGTTAGCATCTAACCAGAAATGTAAGTTACATAAATATATAAATAAAAATAAAGGCTATGTATAAATTGGATTTACAGAAGAATATACAGTATGTATATATTTAAATGAATATACAGTGTAAAGTGAGCAGAGATGGATAAATTAATTGACTGAATAAGTGTAGATATACAGAGATGTCTAAATATAAGTATATGGCATAAAGATTTACAGAAACTATATATGGTTGAATTTAAAGCAATGTGCAATATTATTGAAATATATATACGAATAAATATGAATAACTTAACAGCTGGATAGGAATGCAGAGAGTATATCTATACACACATTCAGGCCCGTAGCCAGGGGGGGTTCGGGTGGTTCGAACGACCCACCCGCCACTGCCAAAGGTCCAGAATTTTTTGTTATTATTTTTTTTTTTATTTTTTAAATTTTTTGAAACAGATTTAAATTGTTCGGCATTATTTAAAATAACACTTTATTACGAAACAATTTACAAAAATAAAAACGCGACATGTGACAAGTCCGCGCAGCAACTGACGTTTTCTAAATCTGTGAGGCGGCATCCAGCGGTGTATAATATGGGTCGAAAAGAGCAGGAGAGACGGAAGAGAAAGCAGGCAGCAGCGTCATTATCGCAGAATATTGAACATATGTTCAAAAAGACTGCCAAACAGAGTAAGTCTGTTACTACCTCAAGATCAAATTGCTAACGCTAGTTAAGTGGTAGCTAATCGTCAACCCCACATCATTCACAGAATAGTTCTCTTGTGCCTTTTCTTGAGCAGTCTGAATGGCTATGACAAGTCTGTAACATCTTAAATAAACATTAACAGACAGCAGCCTATCTGATGGATCTGTGAATTTATTATTTTAAATAATGTTAATCCATCAAAAAAAAAGAAAAGAAAAAACAACGAGTTCAATGCGTATACAAACCTGTATGCATAGTATTAGGATTTATTAACATTTTATTTTAAATTAATAAATTATTATATTAAATTAGTAAATTTATTAAATTATTTTATTAACCATAGGCGATGCTGTCTAGTGTCTATACGCGGTATAGACAGCATTCGAATGAAGTTTATCATGAATAATTGTTAAATAAAACATAAAATAAAAGAAGCCCACAAAAAAAAAAATTCATCCCACAGTCTTGTAAGTACATTAACTGATCGTCTTTTTCCGTAATATTTGTATATTATTATTATTATTATTATTATTATTAGATCATTATTGGTAGTATTTTTCAAAAGCATGCACATTATGATACCAGCAGACAAGATAATCCAGAACATGTCACTAAAATGCAGTATTTAAACCTCAAAATGAAATACAAAATGAGTAAATACTCAAATACAAAATACTGAGAAAAAAGGTCCACTTAAAAAAAAAGAAAAAGAACCCCCCCTTGCACCAGGCTGGCTACGGTCCTGACATTTATACATATATTAATATACATATATTAGTGTACTGTCTATGTGCAGGTTATCCAAATGAATGTACAGGAATATTTACAGAGATATTATACATAGATGTTGGGTTATCAGTGATGATGATGGCGTACATGTAAAGGGGTTAGGTGGTTGTTGAAGTGTTCAATAAGGTAACCACTGTGGGGTAAAAACTGTTTCTCATCCTGCTGCTCTTAGCTTTTAGGCATCTGAACCTTTTTCCAGAGGGAAGGAGAGAAAACAGTTTATGTACAGGGTAAGAAATGTCCTTCACGATGCTACAGGCCCTACGCAGACACCTTTTCTTGTACACTTCCTCAATGCCATAAAGAGGGGTACCAATGATGCGCTGGGCAGTTTTCACCACCCTTTGGATGGATTTACGGTCCGAAACAGAGCAGTTACCGTACCAGACTGTAATACAGCTGGTTAGGATGCTCTCTACTGCACAACAATAGAAATTGTTCATTATGTCCTTAGAAAGGTGATTCTTCTCAGTAATCTCAGGAAGAAGAGACGCTGGGAAGCTTTCATAAGGAAACTGGAGGTATTAGTGAACCAGGTTAAGTCCTCAGAAATGTGTATCCCCAGAAACTTGAAGTTAGTAACACGTTTGACCATTGTCCCGTTAATGTAGACAGGGGTGTGTGTGTTACCTCTTCTTCTTCTGAAGTCCACAATGAGCTCCTTGGTCTTACTGGTGTTCAGGAGCAGGTGATTGTCAGCACACCACTTAGCCAAGTGCATTACCTCTGCCCTGTAGTTGGTCTCGTCGTTGTCATTGATGAGGCCGATCACTGTTGTGTCATCAGCAAACTTAATTATGGTATTGGAACCATACATAGGACTGCAGTCATGCGTGTACAGTGAAAACAGGAAGGGGCTCAGTACACAGCCTTGTGGAACGCCAGTGTTCAGGATGATGGTTGAGGAGAGAATGTTATTGGATTTAACATTCTGTGGTCTGTTGGTCAGAAAATCCAGTATCCAGCTGCATAGAAAGGTGTTGATCCCGAGATCAGCAAGCTTCGTAATCAGCCTGGAGGGGATAACTGTATTGAACGCAGAGCTGAAATCCACAAAAAGCATTCTTGTGTAAGTGTTCTTATTATTATACAGGTGAGATAGTACCGTGTGTAGTGTTAGGGAGACAGCATCTTCAATGCTCCTATTCTCCCGGTAGGCGAACTGATGAGGGTCCATTGTGGGTGGAAGGCATTTCTTGAGGTGTGCTAGGACTAACAGCTCGAAGCACTTCATGAGTATGGGTGTGAGTGCAATTGGTCGGTAATCAATAAGGCACATGGGTTTGGAGTGTTTAGGCACAGGCACAATAGAGGTGGATTTAAAGCAACTCGGAACTGTTGCTTGAGATAAGGACAGATTAAAGCTGTCCGTCATGATGTCAAGCAGCTGTTCAGCACAGGTTCTGAGCACACATCCAGGTATTCCATCAGGACCAGCAGCTTTTCGTTTATTTATCCTGCTGAAGGTAGCAAAGACTTCTGCAGTGGAAAGTAAGAGAGGCTGAAAGTTCCCAGGTGGTATCAACGTATTGATCCTGGTGACTCCGATCAAAACAAGCATAGAAATTATTTAGTTCGTTAAGGAAGGAGACTTCAGTGGATATGAGTGCAGAGTGGGTGGGTTTGTAGTCACTGATGGACTGTATGCCCTGCCACATACGCCAAGGATCATAGTTGTTGAAATGATCTTCGATGCTCAACTTGTAGCTCCACTTGGACTTATCAATATCCCTTTTCAGGTCAGCTCTGGATGCACTATAGGCCTGCGCATCTCCTGATCTAAAGGCAGCATTCTCGGCCTTGAGCAGGAGCCGAACTTCCCTATTCATCTGTGGCTTCTGATTGGGGTATGTTGTAATCTGCTTCACAGTTGTTACCATGTCAATGGTGGCTTTAATGTGATCCAAAACAGAAGAAGTGTACAGATTAATGTCCGTGTGAGAGTCAGAAGTAGCTTGAGAGGCAAACCTACTCCAGTCTGTATGTTGGAATAGGTCCTGAAGTATAGTGTCAATCTCTTTAGTCCACACTCTGATGGATGTAACTGAGGGCTTCACATGTTTAGAACAATGAAAGGTGATCAGACTGTCCCAGGTGGGGGAGGGTATGCCTCAGCTATGTTTGTATAGACATGACCCCAGGGTTAGGATTAGCCTAACCCTAACCCTAACCCTAGGATAAGCGGTCTGTTGTTTGCTAATAGCTTCATGCAGTTCTTTCATAGCATTCTTATCATTAGCATCCGGTGGTATGTATGCAGCAGTTATAACTGTAGTGGTAAACTCCCTCGGTAGATAGAAGGTTCTGCATTTAATCGTTAAAAACATCAGCAGAACAGTGACTTCCAATGACAGTGCAGTTAGTACACCAATCTTTGTTTACATAAATACATAAACCTCCACCTTTGGTCTTCCTGGAGCCCTCAGTTGTCCTGTTCGCTCGTAGGATGAAGCGTCCAGTTAGTTTGGTTGCGCTGTCGGGAATGCCGCTGCTTAGCCTTGTTTCCGTAAATATTAGAATGTTGCAGTCCGTTAATTTCTTGCTGTTGGCAATACGGAGTCGCAGTTTACCCATCTTATTTACCAGAGACCTCACATTAGCAAGGAAAATGCTGGGTAAGGAAAGCCGGTGTGGTGTTAGCCTTAGCTACGAGCACTTCCGCCTAGCCAGGGATAGCCCTAGTAACCTCCGATGGCTTGTAGAGCTCAAGAGGAATGAGACAAAAGTCGACTATGCCACTGTTTGTTTCTTGTAAACTGAGGTCTAAAAGTTCCTGTCTACTATATGAAGTTAGACAGAAAGCGTTTTGCGTAAATAAACTGAATATGATCAAGTAAATAACTACTAAACTGCAGTTTCTGGAGAGACGCTGAGCCTCGCGTTGTGCATGTGCTGCCATCTTGGTCGCAATAATGCATGTACTGGAATATGAGGTTATGGGATAAGTTACGCGTATGTCAGATTAAAGAGATGCGTCTTGAGTCTACTTTTAAACTGAGAAACTGTGCCTGAGCCCCGAACACTGTCTGGAAGGCTATTTCAAAGCTTTGGAGCTAATAATGAAAATGCCCTACCCCCTTTGTAGATTTTAAAATTCTGATAACAACCAGAAGTCCAGAGTTTTGTGATCTTAAGGAACGTGGTGGATTGTAGCGTATCAAGGTTAGGTTAGGTATTATTTGGTTAGGTATGTGGGAGCTAAACAATTTAAAGCCTTGTATGTAAGTAATACTATTTTGTAATTAATTCTAAACTGAACAGGTAGCCAGTGCAGGGATGATAATATTGGGGTTATATGATTATTTTTTCTGGATATAGTGAGAACCCTGGCGGCTGCATTTTGGACTAACTGAAGCTTGTTTATTGAGGATGCAGGACTACCACCTCGTAGGCTAACCGCTTCCGGTTGGTGCCGTAGATTCCTGACGTAGCTTCCTGTTTTTGTATCGTTGCCGCGAAAGTTTCGCGTTTGTATTAGCGTTTAAATTACATAACTTTTTCATTTATACAATAATAATATTAATAGCAACTAGTTTTTACATCTTCATACTATTTGGCTTCGCCTTTTTCTGCGCTTTTTGGAGAATGCGTAAGTTTTTTCGTC
Organism: Clarias gariepinus; assembly: GCF_024256425.1. Taxonomy (NCBI): domain Eukaryota; kingdom Metazoa; phylum Chordata; class Actinopteri; order Siluriformes; family Clariidae; genus Clarias; species Clarias gariepinus. The sequence continues at coordinate 42,780,406 of NC_071103.1, forward strand.
TAAAAACAACAAACGGAATTGAGCTCCAAACAACTAAACTCCGACTCAGGTATGATATCATGTCTAATATTCAACTCTTTCAGTGTGTAGAGGGCAGGATGTTTAGACATTCTTCCTCCGTCGTTAGTGGTAATTTTATTTGTAATAGGTGTGTGTTAGTGAGCACTCTGACGGAGAACATATCAGCGTTAGATGAGTGCATCCAGACTTTAGAGAGGGTTAGAGAGCGCGCTCAGACAGCTCAGATGATTCTGCTAATTGTCATTTACAGACCTCCAGGGCGGTACTCTGAATTTCTTTTTCATTTTGAAAATCCAGAAGACCCTCTGAGAACAGCATTTATGTCCATACTGGACTCGGTAGGAGTAAATCAGTGTGTAGTAGGACCCACTTTAGATCACACTTTAAAGCAGGTCACACTTTAGATTTAATAATATTATTCGGATTAAGTATAAGAAATTTATTCACAATTCCACTATCTGAAGTTATCTCAGATACTATCTTGTCTCAATTCAAGTGTGTCACAGCAATAATGCCGTGCTACCGTATGAAACGTACATTCACATCAACTACCAAACAGAGTTTTATCAGTAATCTTCCAGAGTTCCCAACTTCGATTAGATCACCGTCTGACCCCACAGAACTCGATCAGGCGACTGAATATTTAGAGTCGACATTTCGCTATACCTTAGATAATGTAGCTCCAGTTAAAAGAAAAATTATTAGAGATAAGAAACTTGCTCCCTGGTATAACGATCACATGCGCACTTTAAAACAGACCGCTCGGAAATTAGAACGTAAATGGCGTCAAACTAAATTGTTAGTATTTCAAATAGCATGGAAGGAGAGCATCCTGAACTATAGAAAAGCTCTTAGTGTAGCTAGATCAACGTATCTCTCCACTCTTATAGAAAATAACAAAAATAATCCTAGATTTTTATTTAATGAAGAAGAATAGCGTGATCAATGGTGTCAAAAGCTGCACTGAGGTCGAGTAATACAAGCATAGTTACACAACCCTGATCAGAGGCCAATAGGATGTCATTTACTACTTTAACGAGTGCTGTCTCTGTACTGTGATGAGGCCTAAATCCTAAAGCCAAATTAACCAGAAATAAGACCACTGCAGAAATCTCCACAACAACATCATGCAATAGTGAAGACTTCATGAACTTTTTTTAATAATAAAATTGTAAATATTAGGCATAAAATTGAGGTTTTGAAACCGAACAATGTAATTGATGCAGATGTTAATCTAGCCATGCCAGATCAGAACCTAGAATACTTTAGTCCCCTTGGAGAGAATGAACTAATTTCACACATCTCTTCTGCAAATTCATCAACCTGTATATTAGATCCTGTACCGACACATTTTCTTAAACAGATAGTACCAGCAATAACAGAACCCCTGTTAAGAATATTAATTCTTCACTCAGCATTGGTTATGTTCCAAAATCTTTAAAATTAGCAGTTATAAAACCAATAATTAAGAAACCTGACCTCGACCCCTGTCAGCTGTCCAGTTACAGGCCAATATCAAACCTCGCCTTTATCTCTAAGATTCTGGAAAAGATAGTAGCGGTGCAGCTATGCTCATATCTACATAGAAATGGCATACATGAACTGTATGCGATTTCACGATCTCATTGATCGTGAAATACATTTCACTACATTTCGTACTGTGTATGTTTGTGTATGTGACAAATAAAATTTGAAAATTTAAAATTTGAATTTGTATCAGTCAGGATTTAGGCCTCATCACAGTACAGAGACAGCACTCGTTAAAGTAGTAAATGACATCCTATTGGCCTCTGATCAGGGTTGTGTAACTATGCTTGTATTACTCGATCTCAGTGCAGCTTTTGACACCATTGATCACGCTATTCTTCTTTACAGATTAGAAAATGAAGTAGGAATTAAGGGTACAGCCCTCTCCTGGCTCAGATCCTATCTGACCCATCGTTATCAGTATGTAGACTTAAATGGTGATTATTCTGCATGTTCTCTAGTGGAGTTTGGCGTTCCGCAGGGTTCAGTTTTAGGTCCACTGCTTTTTTCCCTTTACATGCTTCCTCTGGGCAACATAATCCGTAAGCATGGTATTAGTTTTCACTGTTATGCTGACCATACACAGTTATATGTCTCAGCAAAACCTGATGAGAAAAAGCAGCTTACTAAAATTGAGTAATGTGTGCAGGACATAAGAAATTGGATGCTAATTAACTTCCTTCTGCTTAATCCGGATAAGACAGAAGTTCTAGTCATAGGACCGCATACAGCTAGGAGTAAAATTTTGGATCACACCGTAACTTTAGATGGCCTTTCTGTTCCATCAAATGCAACAGTGAAAGACCTTGGTGTGATTATTGATTCCAGCCTTTCATTTGAAGCTCATGTAGATAATATTACCAGGATAGCATTCTTTCACCTCAGAAATATTGCCAGGATAAGAAATTTATTGTCGCTAAACGATGCAGAAAAACTAGTTCATGCTTTTATCACCTCTAGGTTGGACTATTGTAATGCCTGGTTGTTCAGCTAGATGCATAAATAAGCTTCAGCTAGTCCAGAATGCAGCAGCGAGAGTCCTCACTAGAACCAGAAGATATGAGCACATCACCCCTATCTTATCTACACTGCATTGGCTTCCTGTTAAATTTCGCATTGATTTTAAAATATTACTCTTGACATATAAAGCATTAAATGGTCTCGCGCCGCAGTACCTGAGCGAACTGCTAGTGTCTTACGAACCGCCACGCCTACTTCGATCAAAGGATGTGTTTAAGTCCTGGCTAAAAACCTATTTATTTAGCCAAGGATTTTTATAAATAGATTTGCCCTAGGTAAAGGGGGGACTCATGGATGTAGAGAATTATGGTGAACTGGTATGTTTGGATGCTGTCTTCCTCACTCTTATTGATCATTTAGGTTTGCTAAAGGTTAGGTGATTGTTTGCTTTACATCTCAGGAAGCCCTCATGTTTGTTTTTCCTTCTGGCTGTCCCTTTTAGTTATGCTGTCATAGTTAGTCCTGCCGGAGTCTCTGCTTGCACTCTACAGTTAATATACATTCACATTATACATTGTGTGACTGTAACCATACCTAACTGCCATCTCTTCTCTTCCCCCCCCTCTTTCTCTTTCCTCTCTCCTCCTGTCTCCCCCTTTCACTCTTTCTCTCTCTCTGTCGAGCTACACATGCCGTTCCTGAGATGATTCTCTCTACCTAGAAGATGGTTCTGGCCTCGACTGGTGTTGGCAACTGTTTCTCTGGGGACTTGACAGTTCGATAGTTCAGGACTGGAACTTTCTACAAGTCTACCTGGGTCTTCAATAACTACCTGGACTCCATATTAACATCAATTAACATCAGCTATTATAGGTGAACTGCCTGCCACCTAACACACTGTATAAATGCAGATCATTTACTGCTTTCTGTGTTACCCAAATGAGGATGAGTTCCCTGTTGAGTTTGGTTCCTCTCAAGGTTTCTTCCTATTACCATCTCAGGAAGTTTTTCCTTGCCACTGTCGCCCTCGGCTTGCTCACCAGGGACAAACTGACCATTTTGATTCTTACAAATTTACATTTCATACAAACTTAAATAATTCTTTTGATTGTGTAAAGCTGCTTTGCGGCAATGAAAATAGCTAAAAGCGCTATACAAATAAAATTGAATTGAATTGAATTGAATTAATGCATTACAATAGTCCAGTCTGGAGGACATGAATGCATTAACTAGCTTTACTGCATTAGATACGGTTAAGATGCTCCTAAGCTTGGCAATATTTGTAAGATGGAAAATGACTGGTTTTTAATGGACTGTCTAATATTACACCCAGGTCTCTTACTGTCAAGCTGGTAGTAACAGTACATCCTTCTAAATGCAGGCTGAATTGTGAGAGCTGTTGTCTACTGTTTTTTGAGCCAATAAGTTGTAACACTTAGGTTTAATTTTTAAGCTAAATACACAATAACAGGATCTTAAATCTAGGTACGGGCTAATATTATCCACTTCCGGTGTTGCACAATCTTCACGGAGCAAGGAAAGACACACGACAACAACAACAACCACTAAACAAACCCAAAGTGTATTAAATGAAACAAACAGAAATAAAAAAACAAGGTGCACCAACAACCAATATATACAAATATATACAAATATAGACAATGTCAGTAATGTATGCGTGTGTGTGAGTGCGTATGTATGAGTATCCAAGTCCATGTTATTGTGAATGTATGAAATGGTGCACGGGAGAGATGGCTCCGCTGAATGTTGAAGATGTTGAATCCGGGAGCACGAGAAATGGAACAAGAAGGGTATTGAATGTGTCCAATAAAGATTAATCCACTTATGGAAAGTAATCCTCTGTGACTACAAACAAGCTCTCTATCTCTCTCTTCCAAAAATGCAACGCGCTGTTTCATCTCTCCGTCCTAAGTCCTTTGCCGGTTCTGGCTTTATACCGGGACACGTGACCCTATAGGTCATCGGTGTTCCTCCGCGGCACAAAGGCTTGGTGGTTTTACTTTTTATTTACCACTTTATTTTTGCCTAAATAAACTAACCCCCTATGTGGCTGCGCTACATAGACCCCCCCCCCCCCTCAAGCCTCCAACGTGTGAGGAGAGGACCGCACTAGCGCATTATCTAAACCACTTACTTAGATTTGTGAGTTGCCCCCAGAACTAGTGTCAGTCAACTGTTCTTTTGTCTTTATCTTTGAGCTGGACCCTCCCACTGGGCACTCGCTTAACTGTAAGCTTTTGATAGGCAGCAGAAAAAGATGGTGTCTGTTGCCAAACCAGCTTGTCTGGTAGCTCTGGTGCCACGTTCTGCCGGGAACTGTATTAGCTGGCATTTTTGGCTGGCTGACTTGTTGGTAGTTGTGGTATCTCTTCCTCTGCTGTGATCTTTGGGTTGATGGGTTCTGGATATGTGGCTGGGTCTGTGGAGTGTTGTTAGGTGGTAAGCTGCTCCAGCGGTCCCTGGTGAGGTCTGGCAGGTGGTAGCTCCTGGCTCTTCCCCCAGGTTTACAGGGATGTTGGGCTAGGGGTGTGGCCGATCTCAGATGGCCCCTGGTTCCCTTGGCCTGGCTCCAGGTGCTCTGGCAGACCTTGCACGCTTCAACGTACCGCCAGACATCCTTGCGGATAGAGGGCCTCCAGGCGACGTCTAGGAGGCTCAGTAGTGTTTTTAGCCCCCCCCTGGTGGCCACGCGTCGGCTTCTGATGAAAGTCTTGCAGGAACGTCTGGGTCTGCGATGGCGGGATTACCAGCTGGAGAGCTCCTTCCTTTTTCCTCAGCACTCAACAATGTAACGCCCCTTGGTGGTGTTCGAAGGAGACCCCCTGGTTCTCTCCGGCATCCACCACAGTGGCCTCAAGAGCCACCTGAAGACCTTCCTGCTTGGAACGTTCCACCTCTGCCAGGTCTCTGGGTGGAGCCGAGGACAGCTCTGAAAGGTTCTGCTTTCAGTCGCAAGGATTAGTAGAGCTGAGAGGGTGCAGAGAGGGGCTGGGCGTTGGAGGGTCCGGCCTGGGACAGAGTAGAAGCGGGCTCTGGGGCTCCCTCCTTCACCTTCTCCTGGCTGTGTTGGGCCGAAAAATGCCGAAAATCCCTCGCCCCCATGCAGTGCTTTTCTGTGGTTGCAGTGTTTGGAAATCTGGATGAATGTAGAGATGGAGATGGTGAAGACGCAGGGGTGTAGGCTTGTGATCTGTGGACGGTAGGCATGCTGAAGAGGCGCAGCTTCTTCATCTGCTTTTTCAAGATGACATCACGGTGCAAAAAACAGTCAGCAACCGCTTCCTCCATTTTTTTTAGTGACTCTTGGCGGTAACGCTCCAGCTCAGCTAGTTTAGTGTCCACTGCCTGCCGAAAACTGATTTCACGGTTAACACTGCTGTTTATGGATTCTTTAAAATCCCTCTCTAACATACCCACTTTCTCAGAAAGAGGCCCTACATCCCCCTTACATTGTTTTAGTTCAGTTTGTATGTTTTTAACAACATCAGCAATTTTAGACATCTGACTCACAATATCATCATGTCCACCTAATATATATACAATGAACTAATCAATGAATTAGGATTACATCGCATCATACATTTATCTACCTCACCATCATCTGATACAACATTGACAACTACAAAGCTGGGCCTCCCGGCACTACTAGCGTTAGCATATGCGTTAGCCTTAGCGCATACTCAGTTTGCGTCTATATTGCTCTACAAAGTCACACAACACCGGAAAAAAGCCCAAACGAACAGACTCCCTGTATGGGCCACCACTATTTAACGTTTAGGTTTTATTTTTAAGCTAATTACACGAGAACAGGATCTTAAATCTAGGTACGGGCTAATATTCTCCACCTCCGGTGTTGCGCAATCTTCGCTAAGCAAGGAAAGGCACACGACAACAACAACCACTAAACGAACCCAACGTGTATTAAATGAAACAAGGTCATCGGGGTTCCTCCGCGGCACAACTGCGCATGCGCGCAAGAGCTTAACCCTGGAACCAAAACACAGTCATTCTGGGGAACAAAATAACCGTTTAGGGTCGTTTAAAAAGGCCTGGTGGTTTTACTTTTTATTTACCACTTTATTTTGCCTAAATAAACTAACCCCTTATGTGGCTGCGCTACATAGAAATATCTTTGTCTTATCTAAATTTAGTAAAATAAAGTTATTGGTCATCCAATCTTTTATGTCCTGGACACACTCAGTTAGTCTAGACAACTTGGGTATTTCGTCTGTTTTGATTGAGATATATAATTGGGTATCATTAGCATACCAATGAAAACTAATCTCATGTCTTCTCATGATGTTACCCAAGGGAAGCAGGTATATTGAGAACAGCAGAGGTCCTAAAACAGACTCTTGTGGGACCCCATATTTCACTGAAATTACACCAGACGGTTCTCCATTTAGATCTACAAAATGGTATCGATCAGACAGGTATGGTCTAAACCATTTTAATGCCTGTCCCTGAATACCTATGTGATTTTGTAAGCGATCTATGAGAATATTCTATAATCTATAGTGTCGAATGCAGCACTAAGATCAAGTAAGACTAGTATTGAGATGCAGCCTTGGTCCGAAGCTAAAAACAAGTCATTTGCGATCTTAACTAGTGCAGTTTCTGTACTATGATGGGGCCTGAAACCTGACTGAAATTCTTTGAGGATGTTGTTTTCTTGCAAGAGTGTGCATATTTAAGCTAATACTACCTTTTCTAATATTTTTTATATAAACGGAAGGTTTGAAATCGGTCTGAAATTTGTTATTTCATTCGGGTCTAAATAAGATTTTTTAAGAACAGGCTTAATAACTGCCAACTTGAAAGGTTAAGGGACATGACCTAGATATAATGAGGAATTAATAATGTTTAGAAGTGGCTCTCCAACCGTATGCATCACTTCTTTTAAAAATCTGGTTGGGATTGGATCTAGCAGGCACGTTGTTGATTTAGCCGAGGTGATAAGCTTATACAGCTCTTCCTGTCCTATACCTGTAAAGCACTGAAAATCTAAATGTGAAGCGTTAGACTGAACTGGATCATGAGATGCTATTAGAGGTTGAACCTCGTTATTTTCTTCCTAATACTATTGATTTTTTTTATTGAAGATTTTAAACTGTGATGGGATACTCTCTGCAGGCATCTTAGGTTTTGTTAGGCGAGCCACTGTACTAAATAAGAACCTGGAATTGTTTTGGTTTCTTGCTATCAGTTGGCTCAGATGCTTGGTCCTAGCAGCTTTTAGAGCCTGTCTATAGCTGCACATACTGTCTTTATATGCAATTCTAAAAACTACTAATTTAGTTTTTCTCCATTTTTGCTCGAGGTTACGTGTTGCTCTCTTTAGGGCATGAGTATGACTGCTGTACAATGGTGCAAGTGTTTTAACTCTGACTTTTTTTAATCTGAAGGGAGCAACAGGTGTAGTGTTAAGAGCTGTTTAGGCAAGAATGCGTGTGTATACAGCTCAAAACCTCCATCAGTTATTAAAGATGGCGTCTATTTAGAAAAAATTCCGGAGATTTAAGGAAATCTCCTGGCGCTGTACGCATAATACCGAAATAATTTGTAAACGTTTTTTAAACGTGGGCTTTTGTTTTTTTTTATTACTTATAATAGTTGTTAATTTAATTTGAATGAGTTTTGGGCTCGGAATTTTGTTTCGGCATCGTGATCCTCCTCTTTAATTTCCTATGTAGTCTAATCAGCGCTCAACCGCACGCATAAAGAGTGCGCCGGCAGAAGTAGACTAATGATTATGAATGCATCGGGAAAAACAGCAAGCAGACTGACTCTGACCATTTAAAAAATTCAGTAATAAATTAGAGCCATCTTATATTATTGAATATTTAATTAAAATTCTAAATTTCTACTGTAATTTTAGTACTGTGATTGTAAATTTGTTTAATGTTTGACTTGTATTTCATAATGTTTTGCGGCGGTGGTACAGAGCAACTAGGGTCATTATTTATTATTTAAGAAATTTATGATGATCACAAAATATAAGATGACACAAAACCCTAAAGGCATAGTTTTTTATTACTAAACATGTGTAACAATTACACATGATAAAAAAAGACTCACTGTGTTAACGTTTATTTCACTTAAATACAGAGAAATACAGAGAGCATAGGAGATCCATGGATAAGGAAAGAGAGAAGAGAAAAGTATCAGTGGCAATTTCTAATGGTAGAGAAGAAAAATAGTCTGGGTTTGGAAGGAATGAAAAGATACAGTTAGGCACAGAGGAAGGGGAGATAGGGTGAAAGTTTCTGCAGGTAAAAGAGAAATGTTGGTGGTTGGCTTTAGGCAGGATAGGAGGATTGATGGTGATGGATACCAGGTAACGATCAGATATATGAAAAAGGAAAGCAGTGATATTTGTGACTAAGGACGGGTGACAAAAAAAACAGGTCAAGGGGATTCCCTCTCTTATGTGTGGGAGGGCAGCTGTTTAATGTTAATAAAAAGGAATTAATGAGAGGGAGTAGGAAAGAGTATTGGAATTTGTCAAAGGGGAGGTTGCAATCTCTGACAAAGGCCAGCAAAGTGTTATCAGAAGGGAAATGACCAGAAAGCATGGCCATTTCAGCAAGTAAGTTTGTAATAATAAACAAAGTTGCTATTGGTCTGACCATTTTTTTCGATGGTCTTACTGATTCCAAGTTGGCTGCCAAGGGGTTTGGGAATGAGCCAGGTGCATTACAGTGCCTATTTTACTTTGTGGAACCAATAAAAGTCCTTTCGGTTCATCTTGCCTGATTGTACGGTAGTAAAGAAGACCCCCCTGAGCCAGGAAGTGCAAAGAGGACTTGGGCCTTCAAACACTCCACTTTGTACACCTGGCTCCAGCAATGTTTTAACTGCATATCTTCGTTTTACAAGCGTGAAAAATTGTGCACCACCTGCTGAGACAAGGAGAGAGGTGCATTAATAGATGAAAGGTGCTCACCTTCCTCTTCTGCACTTTCTTCCTGTGTGTGGACCATCCATGCGTGATAGGGGGGCAGGGCTTTTTTTATAATTTGCCGGTGCTCAGCTGGGGGCTCCCTTCCTTTCATCTCCCTGTCAGGTTTTTTCCCCACAGGCCTCTCATCTTAACAACAGAGGGACAGTCAAGTCAGTCACAATACCTGCAATTACCTTGTGCTTTCCCCAAATTTAAATTTTATTTATCACATACACAATCATACACAGTACAATATGCAGTGAAATGCTTGTAGCGCAGCCACATAAAGGGGCATTTGAATCACAGGGAAGGGGTTACGGAGCTAATGCGGCTCACCTGTGCACAGAAAGATGCCTTATCTGGTTTTACTTGTCCCCATAGACTGTGTTGGTCACAGGGTTAAGCTCTCGCGAGCATGCGCGTTCGCAGCGCGAGAGGACCCGGAAGTGGCGTCGAGTCACGTGCGCCGGTATAAAGCCGGAACCGGCAAGCGTGCCGACACGGAGAGATGAGACAGTGCGCTGCACTTTGGATTAGAGAAAGAGAGCTTGGTTGGTGTTACGGTGGATTATATTCCATGAAGGGAGTAATCTTCAGTGGCCACATTCAGTACCCTTCTCAGTCCGTTTTCTTGTGCTCCCGGATGATACATCTTTTATCGGTGAGGCCGAGCCATCTCTCCCGTACACCATTTCACACTTTCAATAACAAGGACTTGGACTTTCATACATCCGCACTCACACACACTGTTTATAGTTGTATATATTTTGTATATATTGTTTTGTTGGTGCACCTTATTTGTTTATTTGTCTTTTTCATTTAATACACTTTGGGTTTGTTTAGTAGTTGTTGTTGTCACGTGTCTTGTCTTGCTCCGCGAAGATTGCGCAACACCGGAAGTGAATAATAATCGCCCGTATTTAGATTCTAGACCCCGTATTAGTGTAATTAGCTCTAAAATAAAACCTGAGCGTTACATAGTGGTGGCCCGTACGGGGAGTCTGTTTGTTTGGGTATTTTTCCGGTGTTGTGTGACTTTGGGGAGCAAAATGGACGCTAACATGGCTAGCGCGAATGCTAACGCTAGTAGGGCTGGGAGGGCCAACTTTGTTGTTGCGAGGAATAGTTGGCATGATGTAGATGATGATGATGATGTAGATACTTGTGGGACACGACGTGGCTCCACAGCCGAAACATCTTCTATGCTTAGTTCATTGTATATATCGGCTAGATATGATGATGATGATGATGATGATGATAGAGTCGCTCATATATCCGGTGTTACTAATGTTGTAAAAACGATGCAGAATGAACTTGAGCAATGTAAAATAGATGTGGAGGCTATGTCTGAACAAGTGGGTATGTTAGAGAGGGGTTTTAAAGAATCCATAAACAGCAGTTGCAATCGGGAAATCAGTTTCCGGCAGGCAGTGGACGCCAGAATCGACGAGTTGGAACGCTACTGCCACGAGTCGCTGGAGAAACTGGAAAGAGCCATAGCTGACTGTTTTCTGCGCCATGATGTCATCTGGGAGAAACAGATGAAGAAACTGCGCCTCTCTAACTCACTCACTAACCACAAGTTGCTAAACTACACTCCTGCATCTACACAAACTCCATCCCTACATTCCTCGGGAGGGCCAAACACTGCATCCACAAAGAAGGCCGGACCTTCCAACGCCCAGCCCCACTCTGCGCCCTCTCAGCTCTACTATGCCGTGCCACGGAAAGCGGAACCTCCAAACTTCAAATCAGAGCTGTCCTCGGCTCCACCCAGAGACCTGGCGGAGGTGGAACGTCCAAAGCAGGAAGGTCTACAGGTGGCTCTTCTGGCCACTGTGGTGGATGCCGGAGAGACACAGAACCAGGGGGTCTCCTTCGAACATCACCAAGGGGTGTTACATCGTAGAGTGCCAAGGAAGAAGGGAGGAGCTCTCCAGCTGGTAATCCCACCATCACAGACCCAGACGTTCCTGCAAGACTTTCATCAAAAGCCAACGGGTGGCCACCGGGGGGGGGCTAAAGACACTACTAAGCCTCCTAGACGTCGCCTGGTGGCCCTCCATCCGCAAGGACGTCTGGCGGTACGTGGAAACCTGCAAGGTCTGCCAGAGCACCCGGAGCCAGGCCAAGGGAACCAGGGGCCATCGGAGATCGGCCACGCCCCTAGCCCAACATCCCGGTAAACCTGGGGGAAGAGCCGGGAGCTACCACCTGCCAGACCGCCCCAGGGACAGCTGCAGCAGCCTACCACCCAACAACACTCCACAGACCCAGCCACACTTACAGAATCCATCTACCCAAGGACCACAGCGGAGGAAGAGACTTAACTACCACCAGAAAGTCAGCCAGCCAAAAATGCCAGCTACCTCAATTCCCGGCAGAACAAGGCGCCAGAGCTACCGGGCGAGCTAGTTTGGCGACGGGCACCCTCTCTTTCCTCTGCCCATCAAAACTTTTCAGTTGAGCTAGCGCCCAAGTGGGAGGGACCAGCGGAAATAAAAAACAAAATAGGACCAAATAATTACACAGTGTCTTGGGGCAATCCACAAAAAACTGGTACAGTGAACGTGGTTGACCTGAAGCGCTTTTACGGACGTTCTCCTCAGACGCCGGAGGCTTGGGGGGGGGGTCTATGTAGCGCAGCCACATAAAGGGGCATTTGAATCACAGGGAAGGGGTTACGGAGCTAATGCGGCTCACCTGTGCACAGAAAGATGCCTTATCTGGTTTTACTTGTCCCCATAGACTGTGTTGGTCACAGGGTTAAGCTCTCGCGAGCATGCGCGATCGCAGCGCGAGAGGACCCGGAAGCGGCGTCGAGTCACGTGCGCCGGTATAAAGCCGGAACCGGCAAGCGTGCCGACACGGAGAGATGAGACAGCGCGCTGCACTTTGGATTAGAGAAAGAGAGCTTGGTTGGTGTTACGGTGGATTATATTCCATGAAGGGAGTAATCTTCAGTGGCCACATTCAGTACCCTTCTCGTTCCGTTTTCTCGTGCTCCCGGATGATACATCTTTTACCGGTGAGGCCGAGCCATCTCTCCCGTACACCATTTCACACTTTCAATAACAAGGACTTGGACTTTCATACATCCGCACTCACACACACGCATACACTCCACACACTGTTTATAGTTGTATATATTTTGTATATATTGTTTTGTTGGTGCACCTTATTTGTTTATTTGTCTTTTTCATTTAATACACTTTGGGTTTGTTTAGTAGTTGTTGTTGTCACGTGTCTTGTCTTGCTCCGCGAAGATTGCGCAACACCGGAAGTGAATAATAATCGCCCGTATTTAGATTCTAGACCCCGTATTAGTGTAATTAGCTCTAAAATAAAACCTGAGCGTTACATGCTTATACGACTCCCTCTGACCTTTAAAAAAGATTATCAATTAAAAAATAAATATGGAAAAAAAGATTTCTATTTAGCTATAGAGGATAAGAACAAAATATAAAATATAAGAAAAACTTAGCTGTGCAAATATATAAAAAAGATTCTTGCTGTACAAATGTAGAAAATATAGTTCCTCCATCATAAAGCTCGCCGCCGGCACCTCCCGCCAGTCTCCATGCACGTATGTGATCTGCAGAGGTCTGCATAGTTTTGCACTGCAGGGGATGATCGAGGGGCGGGTGAGGACCACTGCACTGCCAGTGTCCTCGGGTCGGAAAGGCTTGCGGGAGCTCCGGTGGGCATAGATTTGTCAGTATGTGGTCCAGAGGCTGTGCACCTCTGGCTCATTAGAAAGATGTGGAAGGGGCTTCTCTTCAGTGACCTCCATCTCTCTGGGCCCAGTCGTACTGGTCACCCTCTTCCTCTGTAAAAAAAAATATCCCTGCTAGGCTTCACCAGGCAACAGGGGAATCAGGATCACGCTGTTGTCTTGTATCAGCCAACCTTCCTGCTTAGCAGTGCATTTGAATGTCTTGAGGAATGCCTCAATGTCATTGTTGGGCAAGAGCTTGTTCAGGAGCTGTTGTGCTTCTTTGCCTCAGCTTTGCGCCGCAAAGCAGCTTTACACAGTCAAAAGAATTATTTAAGTTTGTATGAAATGTGAATTTGTATGAATCAAAATGGTCAGTTTGTCCCTGGTGAGCAAGCCGAGGGCGACAGTGGCAAGGAAAAACTCCCTGAGATGGTAATAGGAAGAAACCTTGAGAGGAACCAGACTCAACAGGGAACCCATCCTCATTTGGGTGAAACAGAAAGCAGTAAATGATCTGCATTTATACAGTGTGTAGGGTGGGAGGCAGTTCAGCTATAATAGCTGATGTTAATTGATGTTAATATGGAGTCCAGGTAGTTATTGAAGACCCAGGTAGACTTGTAAGAAGTTACAGTCCTGAACTATCGAACTGTCAAGTCCCCAGAGAAACAGTTGCCAACACCAGTCAAGGCCAGAACCATTTTCTAGGTAGAGAGAATCATCCCCAGACACCAGAAGCATCCCAGAAAGACACACGGGGCATCCATGTGACGAGATCTTCAGCCAGAAGCAGGGCACCAGGATGGGTCAGACAGGTCGGAGGGCAGAGGGAGTCTGGATCTCACTAGGGACAAACTGACCATTCTGATTCATACACATTTACATTTCCTACAAACCTAAATAATTCCTTTGATTGTGTCAAGCTGCTTTGCGGCAATGGCAGTTGCTAAAAGCGCTATACAAATAAAATTTAATTGAAGTGAATTGAATTGAAAACAATATGATGTATCGAAGAAATACTATGATAATGGTAATTTCCACATCAAAGTACTGTGTCCAACAAACATGAAAAATCATAGCCACACAATAATGAGTTAGAAAGCATTGGTTTCATTTTGTTTAGACAAACTCTCTGTTTGTATCTGTTTAGTGTTGTTATTAAAGAATTCGTTCGCACTTCGTCTGGCACTAAACCAAAATATATTGTCTTAGATTTAATTTTTTTTTTCAGAGATTTATTTGTGCAAGATAATATTTATGCAATATAATCAGAGGCTCTTAATTCATTATTCATTCACAATATAAACCAAAATTTATACATATTTTACATCTGTGAAAATGTTACAGAGATTTGTTGTATTAAATATTTATGCAGTATCATCAAGGCTTCAGAGATTTTATTGTACTAAATAACATTTTTGCTGTATAATCATCTTAATTTGTTATTCGACCGCATATTGGCTGGCACTATGCGATCAAGCAAAAAATATTGTCTTACATTTGTGAAAATGTTTCAGAAATTTTTTTTCAGCGATTTTGTTGTACTGAATAATGTTTTACAGTAAAATTAAGGTCTCTTAATTTGTTATTCGTTTGAACTTTAGCTTGCACTGACTACATTGCGTTTTCTGCTCCACCCAGCTCACTACTGAGCTTCCAAGCATGGCAATGCATGCTTTGTTTAAGATGAACGTTGAAGCACATACTGTAAATGAATGTGAATTACAGCATGACACTAATGATGTAAATATTACTTACCATGGTTCTAAAGTGTCCCAATGAGACATTTAAATTATTTATTTATTCAGATGTACCTGTTTTACATGGAAAGTTACAGGGCTGTCATTGAACAATTTACCCTGGCAAAGAGCCATATAAAAACAATTATTAACGTATAACTGGGCTATCACCTGATTGTCAATCATAATCTTGATTGTTATTGAAATAATTATAGATCTGGCCATTAAGAATGCGCGTTTTGGGAAAATTATTATTATTGTAATATACAATAAATTTCCGCACGTGTGCGCAAAAAGACGAAGTACAACAAAGAATACAAAGATGTATGATATGTTAGCCTTAAACATTATTGTTTTATTGTGTTTATGCGCTTTAAATAAACACTAAACAATAAGCACTGCCTTGTGCAAAGTGAAAGTGAGTTGCGCGTGTGGCTTTTTGATCAAATGACTGATAAGCGCATGCAGATCTAAGCAGATTTATCAGTAAAACTACAGACATGAAATGCAACAAACACAAAAAAATATGCTACTTGCTGAATACAATGCGACAGCGCGCAGAATCCCCGGGCTTTGACTGCGCTTTCTCCATTTATTAGTAGAAGTAGTACACAAAAAAATGCTGGGTTTCTGTAAACACTGTTGGGTTGCATTTGCTATAAATACTAAAAGTGCTACATTATTAAACACATTTAAAAAAAAATGGAAAACGAAATGTCTCCGTTTCCTCCCTAGATCTTTTGTTTGTATCACAATGAACTAAAGCTCAGCACATCTTCTTGTTTAAATCTGTAACATTTAAATGAAATATATTTTTCATATACAGTGGTGTGAAAAACTATTTGCCCCCTTCCTGATTTCTTATTCTTTTGCATGTTTGTCACACAAAATGTTTCTGATCATCAAACACATTTAACTATTAGTCAAAGATAACATAATTGAACAAAAAATGCAGTTTTTAAATGGTGGTTTTTATTATTTGGGGAGAAAAAAAATCCAAACCTACATGGCCCTGTGTGAAAAAGTAATTGCCCCCTGAACCTAATAACTGGTTGGGCCACCCTTAGCAGCAATAAATGCAATCAAGCGTTTGCAATAACTTGCAACTAGTCTTTTACAGCGCTCTGGAGGAATTTTGGCCCACTCATCTTTGCAGAATTGTTGTAATTCAGCTTTATTTGAGGGTTTTTTAGCATGAATCGCCTTTTTAAGGTCATGCCACAACATCTCAATAGGATTCAGGTCAGGACTTTGACTAGGCCACTCCAAAGTCTTCATTTTGTTTTTCTTTAGCCATTCAGAGGTGGATTTGCTGGTGTGTTTTGGGGCATTGTCCTGCTGCAGCACCCAAGATCGCTTCAGCTTGAGTTGACGAACAGATGGCCGGACATTCTCCTTCAGGATTTTTTGGTAGACAGTAGAATTCATGGTTCCATCTATCACAGCAAGCCTTCCAGGTCCTGAAGCAGCAAAACAACCCCAGACCATCACACTACCACCACCATATTTTACTATTGGTATGATGTTCTTTTTCTGAAATGCTGTGTTACTTTTACGCCAGATGTAATGGGACACGCACCTTCCAAAAAGTTCAACTTTTGTCTCGTCGGTCCACAAGGTATTTTCCCAAAAGTCTTGGCAATCATTGAGATGTTTTTTAGCAAAATTGAGACGAGCCTTAATGTTCTTTTTGCTTAAGTGGTTTGCGCCTTGGAAATCTGCCATGCAGGCCGTTTTTGCCCAGTCTCTTTCTTATGGTGGAGTCGTGAACACTGACCTTAATTGAGGCAAGTGAGGCCTGCAGTTCTTTAGATGTTGTCCTGGGGTCTTTTGTGGCCTCTCGGATGAGTTGTCTCTGCGCTCTTGGGGTAATTTTGGTCGGCCTGCCACTCCTGGGAAGGTTCACCACTGTTCCATGTTTTTGCCATTCGTAGATAATGGCTCTCACTGTGGTTCGCTGGAGTCCCAAAGCTTTAGAAATGGCTTTATAACCTTTACCAGACTGATCGATCTCAATTATTTTTGTTCTCATTTCTTCCAGAATTTCTTTAGATTTTGGCATGATGTCTAGCTTTTGAGGTGCTTTTGGTCTACTTCTCTGTGTCAGGTAGCACCTATTTAAGTGATTTCTTGATTGAAACAGGTGTGGCAGTAATCAGGCCTGGGGGTGACTACAGAAATTGAACTCAGGTATGATAAACCACATTTAGGTTATTTTTTAACAAGGGGGGCAATCACTTTTTCACACAGGGCCATGTAGGTTTGGATTTTTTTTCTCCCTAAATAATAAAAACCATCATTTAAAAACTGCATTTTTTGTTCAATTATATTATCTTTGACTAATAGTTAAATGTGTTTGATGATCAGAAACATTTTGTGTGACAAACATGCAAAAGAATAAGAAATCAGGAAGGGGGCAAATAGTTTTTCACACCACTGTAGGCCTAAATACAGTATTACGTTTTATTTATGGACAGGTGTAGTGTGTTTTATCTAAAGGCGCTGCAATTTACGCTGGTTTCAAAACACAACATTTTTGGAGATTTGATCTCCAGACAATCCCCAGGCGTTCTCAGGTCATGTACCTGCCCAACGCAGCTACACCTGGGAAAGGGCTTCTAAAAACTACTGCTAACTAACTATCTCTGCAGTAGTTAAAACAGTGAATTAATTTAATTTGGGTTATTTCTAACAGGAAATCTACTAAAAAATAGTCTACTGTGTCCTGTCTCAATGACTACCGTCCCGTTGCACTTACACCCACCATCATGAAGTGCTTCGAGCGGCTCGCCATGAGACACATCAAGACGCTGCTGCCCCCTTTACTGGACCCACTGCAATTTGCGTATCGTCCTAACCGCTCAACGGACGATGCCATCTCCACTACACTCCATCTTGCCCTCACACACTTGGACAAGAAGGACGCATACGTTCGAATGCTGTACATAGACTTCAGCTCAGCATTCAACACTATCATCCCCCAACAACTGATCGGGAAGCTGAGCCTGTTGGGCCTGAACACCTCCCTCTGCAACTGGATCCTAGACTTTCTGACCGGAAGGCCTCAGTCAGTACGGATCGGGAACTGCACCTCCAGTACCACCACACTGAGCACTGGGGCCCCACAAGGCTGTGTGCTCAGTCCCCCGCTGTTCACACTGCTGACTCACGACTGTGTAGCAACACACAGTTCAAATCACATCATTAAGTTCGCTGATGACACGACCGTGGTGGGTCTCATTAGCAAGAACGACGAGTCAGCGTACAGAGAGGAAGTGCAGAGGCTAACGGACTGGTGCAACAACAACAACCTGTCTCTGAATGTTGACAAGACAAAAGAGATGGTTGTTGACTTCAGGAGGACACGAGGCGACCATTCTCCGCTGAGCATTAACGGCTCCTCTGTGGAGATTGTCGAAAACACTAAATTCCTGGGTGTCCACCTGGAGAAGGACCTCAACTGGTCCCTCAACACCAGCTCCCTACACAAGAAAGCCCAACAGCGTCTCTTCTTTCTGAGAAGACTAAGAAAGGCCCAGCTTCCACCACCGATCCTGATCACCTTATATAGAGGGACTATCGAGAGCATCCTGAGCGGCTGCATCACTGTCTGGTTTGGGAATTGTGCCATATCGGACCGCAAAACCCTACAGCGGATAGTAAGGACAGCGGAGAAGATCATTGGGGTCTCTCTTCCCTCCATTGAAGACATCTACACCACACGCTGCATTCGCAAAGCCAACAGCATTGTGGCTGATCGGACACACCCCTTTCACACACACTTCACACTCCTGCCATCTGGAAAAAGGTACCGAAGCATTCGGGCACACACATCCAGACTGTGCAACAGCTTTTTTCCACAAGCCATCCGTCTCCTCAACAAAAAGGGACTGAACTGATAAACACACACACACACACACACACAAACATTATCACTCAGCTTAACTACTACAACTCAACTACATCAATACATCAAAACACTGTGACTGGACTGACTAATCAACACAAGCGCAGACACACTGACCCACACAAACTATCGTACACACATCTGTAAATGCCTCACTGTTTATCTCTTCTGCACAATATTCATTACTTTTTGCACAAATACCAATTCTTGCTGCTATGTTTTTACTACCTCAACACCATATTTTATGTTTTATGTTCTGATATGTCGTTGTCGTCGCACTGTCACTTTGTTGTTGCTCGTTTTGCACATTTGCACGTGCACTTTGTTGTTGTCTGTTGTCTGGAAAAAAAAAACAAAAAAAAAAAAACCTGTAGATAGTCTTTTAGTTAGTTAGTCTTTTTAGTTAGTTTTTTTTTGTTAATTTATGTTGTAATTTATGTTAGGAATATCTGTCTTGTCTCTGCTAGCCAGCTAACTAGGCCTCCTAGCTAGCTAGTTTAGCTTCTCTGTTAATTTATGTTGTAAGTTTATGTTGCATGTAGCACCTTGGTCCTGGAGGAACGTTGTTTCGTTTCACTGTGTACTAACTGTATATGGTTGAAGTGACAATAAAGCCTACTTGAACTTGAACTTGAACTTGAAATAATAAAAAGATAAAATAACACAGCACTAACATTTAACCCGGCAGTTTTTAAAGTGTAACATAAAAATATTCCATTTGTAAAATAGCATAGTATGATGTCTTGTCCCGAATAGTCAGATGGAAAAAGGAGCTCAGAGACAAAACGACGTTTAGTACAAACTTTTATCTGCTTTTCTTAACGTCACAAAAAACACAATGTAAGAGCACGAGTAGAATCAAAGGAAAAGTTTAAGAGTAAAAAGCGCTTCGGGAGGAGAGCAGCACACACGCTCCTATTCCGTCTTCTCACACATCTTGCCAGCGCACGCACCGGGGGCGGGGCAACACACCCTAAAAGGGGAACGGACATACATGCATACATGCAATGGTATATAACGTTGTAGTGACCGTTACAGATTCCCCCCTACAGAGAAAAGGCTGTCCCCAGCTGTACACAATTCCAGGACAACATTTGTAAATCCAATTTCAAACATGAAAACATTGAATTACAAAAATCTGTTCCCTGCCATACTCACAAGGGCACATACCAACATGTCAGTGCAAAAACCGTAAAAAAAAAAAAACAGTACCGTGCATGCTGAAAAAACAAACTACAAAATAAAAATATTCATCGTTTTGTACCTCACTAGGCTGTGCAACGAACATCACCTGCTAACATACATGTGGACATTAGGAACAGTGTTATTAGAAATAAAACTATACTGTACAATGAAACATAGGTAAATATGTAACACCATAGACCCTTAAGTCATCATAACCCCTACCGTTTAAAGTCGAGTCTGTCGGTATGGTATTCATTAGTCCATCTCCATTGTGACCAGTCTGTGGTAGCTCTTGGAGCAAGTCTATGTCTGAGGTCATAGCGATGACTCCGTCTAGCGTCATCACAGTTATGGTCATGAAGATCATGTGTAGAAATGTCAAAGTCTGCAACAGGGGTAAAACTAGTGCCGTCACCTGTGGCCACATCGTAAACATGGTCACTCAAAGAATTGTAAGTAACATTTGATGCATTTGGCAAACAAGAGTTTATGTAACAAGATGGAGACACCCTGCCCTCAAGTTCTTTAGTAAGTACGTTAGAGTCGGGCAAAAACCCATCTGTCCCCTGAACCCTACTCTCAGGTCTGGTATGGAAAGGTTGCATATTTATGACATGAAAAACACCCGCATCCTCCCCTGTCTCCAGCTTTCTGAGTCTGTAGTTCACATCAGATAAGACGTCAGTGACACAGTAAGGGCCAGAATAAAGTGGTGCCAACTTAGCTGTGAAATCCATGAGCATGTCAGACTTTGAGGTGAATTGTTACTCTGATAAGGTCACCAATTGAATAATGAACACAACTTCTTTACTTGTCATAGTATTCCTTTCTCTTTGTATGGTTAACTTCCAAGCTTGCCTTTGCATGTTTATGAGCTTCCCGTAATGAAGACCGCAACTGTTCCAGTTAAGGAATGTCAATGTCAAGCTCGTCATCTCCATTTGGTTAAGTCACCAAATCCAAAGAAGTGTTCAACTTACCTCCGTACAACAACATGGCTGGTGATTGTCCTGTATTCTCGTGAGGAGCCGTACGTAAGGCAAAACAGATCTGAGGGATGTATCTGTCCCACAAGGTGTGTTTGTTGCCAACATATGCTCTGATTGCTGTTTTCAATGTTCTGTTCACTCAGGGTTAGAGAGGGTTAGAGAGGGTTAGAGAGCGCGAGAGCAGCGTTATTCCTGTAGCGGGCAGTCTGTGTGCCGCAGGCGGAGATAACCAGCCCCCGACTCCGGCATTAGAGCCCTCACAGCGGGGCGAGTGGGTGACGACTCGGCGGCATACTCGTTCAGCCAAAGCTAACGCTAAGGCTAGCCCACCGGAGCACACCTCTTCTGCGCTTCACGTGTCCAACAGGTTTGCCCTCCTCAGTGATGCACCCGCTGAGAAACCTGAAAGAGCTCTGGTTATAGGAGACTCTATAATGAGGCACGTGAAATTAGCCAGGCCTTTAGGGGCACCAGCGGCAGTGGTTAGGTGTATCCCGGGAGCCAGAGCACCGGACATAGCAGGACATCTTAGGGCTCTAGGACAGCACAGGTTCTCCAAGATAGTGGTACATGCTGGAGCTAACGATATATGCCTTCGTCAGTCAGAGGTTAGCAAGAATAACTTTATAGAGGTGTTTAAATTAGCGAAGGTGATGTCCGATGACGTAATATGCTCTGGTCCCATCCCAATAAGACTTGGTGACATAACTTACATCAGGTTATGGTCGCTGAACCGCTGGATGTCCAGGTGGTGCTCCGAAAACAACGTGGGCTTCATAGATAATTGGAAGACCTTTGAGGGCAAAACTGGCCTGTTAGGGAGGGACGGTGTCCATCCCACTTGGGAAGGTGCTGCTCTCATTTCTTGTAGTATAGCTCATAGTCTCAGAATTAATCGGTGTTAATCGGTGACAATCCAGAGCCCAGGCCAGGGAGCAGACAGACAGGCTAAACCAACCGTCTGCTAGCTGCATAGAGTCGTCACTCAGGGTTCATCATATTGAGACTGTGTCTGTTCCCCGAGCTAAAAACAAATTTAGAAAGACTCAGAAAGTCTGTTTTAGTAATTTTATTAACATAAAGATCACAAACTCAGATCATACTGAATGCGCAGCCGGCACCTCTTATCTGAAGCTAGGACTGTTAAATATTAGATCTCTCGCATCTAAAGCAGTTATAGTTAATGAAATTATTATGGATCAGGAGTTTGATATACTTTGTTTAACAGAAACCTGGATTAAACAGGACAAGTATGTAGCTCTAAATGAAGCTAGTCCTCCTGGATACAGCTACATACACCAGCCTCGGTTAACTGGTAGAGGAGGAGGCGTCGCAGTTATTCACAATGATAATTTGACTATTGTACAAAAACACTGACACAAATTTAATTC
This sequence comes from Clarias gariepinus, assembly GCF_024256425.1. Lineage (NCBI taxonomy): Eukaryota > Metazoa > Chordata > Actinopteri > Siluriformes > Clariidae > Clarias > Clarias gariepinus. The sequence continues at coordinate 42,802,807 of NC_071103.1, forward strand.
ATTTGAAATTCTTTATAGTAACATAAGTGTATTTAACTATATTAAGTCAGCTCAGTCGATTCCGCTAATTGTCATTTACAGACCTCCAGGGCCGTACTCTGAATTTCTTAGTGAATTTGCAGATTTCCTCTCAAACCTAGTAGTTTCTGTAGACAAAGTGTTAATTGCTGGAGATTTTAATATTCATTTTGAGAATCCAGAACACCCTCTGAGAACAGCATTTATGTCCATACTGGACTCGGTAGGAGTAAATCAGTGTGTAGTAGGACCCACTCATAAAGCAGGTCACACTTTAGATTTAATAATATTATTCGGATTAAGTATAAGAAATTTATTCACAATTCCACTATCTGAAGTTATCTCAAATCACTATCTTCATTGTCTCAATTCAAGTGTGTCAAAGTGATAATGTACGCACAGCGCCGCGCTACCATATGAAACGTACATTCACATCAACTACCAAAGAGAATTTTATAAGTAATCTCTCGGAAAAGAAAAAAAAAATCTCTAATAAAAGAAAAATTATTAGGAGATAAGAAACTTGCTCCCTGGTATAACGATCACACACGCACTTTAAAACAGACCCTCCGAAATTAGAACATAAATGGCGTCAAACTAAATTGTTAGTATTTCAAATAGCATGGAAGGAAAGCATCCTGAACTATAGAAAAGCTTTTAGTGTAGCTAGACAAACATATTTCTCCACTCTTATAGGAAATAACAAAAATAATTCTAGATTTTTATTTAATGCTGTAGCCAAATTAACCCGAAATAAGACCACTGCAGAAATCTCCACAACAACATCATGCAATAGTGAGGACTTCATGAACTTTTTTAATAATAAAATTGTAAATATTAGGCATAAAATTGAGGCTTTGAAACTGAACAATGTAATTGATGCAGATGTTAATTTAGCCATGTCAGATCAGAACCTAGAATACTTTACTCCCCTTGAAGAGAATAAACTAATTTTACTCATCTCTCCTGCAAATTCATCAACCTGTATATTAGATCCTGTACCGACACAATTTCTTAAACAGATACAGTATTGCAGTACCAGTTATCAAAACTAGTACCAGCAGTTATCAAAACAATAATTTAGAAACCTGACCTCGACCCCTGTTAGCTGCCCAATTACAGGCCAATATCAAACATCTCCTTTATCTTTAAGATTCTGGAAAAGATAGTAGCTATGCTCATATCTACATAGAAATGGCATACATGAACTGTATCAGTCAGGATTTAGGCCTCATCACAGCACTCGTTAAAGTAGTAAATGACCTCCTATTGGCCTCTGATCAGGGTTGTGTAACTATGCTTGTATTACTCGACCTCAGTGCAGCTTTTGACACCATTGATCACGCTATTCTTCTTCACAGATTAGAAAATGTTGTAGGAATTAAGGGTACAGCCATCTCCTGGCTCAGATCCTATCTGACCCATCGTTATCAGTATGTAGACTTAAATGGTGATTATTCTGCATGTTCTCTAGTGGAGTTTGGCATTCCCCAGGGTTCAGTTTTAGGTCCACTGCTTTTTTCCCTTTATTTGCTTCCTCTGGGCAACATAATCCGTAAGCATGGTATTATTTTTCATTGTTATGCTGACGACACAAAGTTACAGTGGTTAATCAATCGGAATGTAGGTCCTACCGTCGCCGCGCTCGGCGGTACCATTTGGCTTTGTGCGTTTGCTGGCTTTTACCGTTAAGTGGCGCTATATAACTACAAGCTGACGCCTCATGCCTTAGTTCATTCTCTGCTGGATTAATGAGACACAGAGTTTTAGAACTGCACGTAGTAGCGGATAAAATCAAGTAAAACATTGTAGTTAAACAAATTTATAATCACAGAACTAAAATGACGATACAAATGTAGAATTTAAATTAAATTAAATCTTATTAGGATCAAATTTAAACAAAATAAATGTTAACACAGTGAGCCTTTAAATTTTATCACGTGTAATTAGAAAAGACGCGTGTAGGGTTTTGTGTCGTCTTATATCTTGTGTTCTTTAAATTTATAGTAGATTTATTAACTAAAATAAATGACCATAAAAATTATAACATTGTCAGGACGTTCTACTGCGTCAGCTGATGTTGTTCATTTAGCCCCGCTTGTGTTTGTGCGTTATTATAAGAATGAAATGCAGTAGACTGTTATGATCTGTAACGGATTCGACCCATGTTGCACGGGCGGCACCATAAAGCACGGACACGAGGCGAGGTCTTACGGGAAAAGGGTAATTTATTTAGGTAAAATGGGGAAGGAAAGTGTTGAAGGAGGGAGAATGGAAAGAATGGGATGCGCTCCTGCACGCTCCCTCGTGACGGCGCTTCTCCCGCTGTCGATGGCCGGCGCGAGTTCTCGCTGACGCAAAAAACCTAACCACACTTTTCCTCTTCGGCAGCGGGGCTGCGAGGGCGGGCACGGTGCAGGAGTGTAGATGCCGCGGGAGCTCGCGCAGCTCTTTCTCGGGCTGTCCTCAGCGCGGAGATCAAAGGGCGGAATTCTAGTGTCCTTGTTTAAAGTCCCTGGGGCGCGTCACATCTCCCCACTGACATGCTTTTTTTAATATTCTCCATTACATCACGTACTTCCCAGACCTCAGACAAAACTCCGCGCCTTGCTTTTATAATGCGGAGCAAGCCCGAGATCATATTAACGTTAATTATCGCCAGCCGGCACAAATAGGCGGCTCCCGTCCCTTTGCCGCCAATTCAGGGAGCCTACGGAGTGAGGGAGTAGTTATAGTAGATTTGGGCGTACACCCATCACACGCGCACGCCGTGGCAGATCATCATAATTGTCTTTAACTTGTATTTCATAAGGTTTTCCGAGCGGTGGTACAGCGCAACGGGGGTCATTATTTACTATTAAACATTAAACGAATTTACAAAACTTAATGTGTGCGATTAAGCGCTGATTCTACGTAGGAAAGTAAAGAAGAGGATCCTGATGCTCAACATTCCGGAGACCAAACCCCATTTAAATTAAATTAACAAATATTGCATGTAAATAACAATAGCCCACGTTTAAAAAAGCATTTTTATTTAGATTATAAAAAAATAATCCTGCATCTGTTTTAGGTGTTCCAGCTGCCACTGTTCTAAAATTCAAATTAAATCAAATCTTATTAGGATCAAATTTAAGCACAATAAATGTTAACACAGTGAGCCTTTTGATTCTATCACTTGTAATTAGAAAAAAAGCGTGTATGGATTTGTGTCATCTTATTTCTTGTGTTCTTTAAATTTATAGTAGATTTATTAACTGAAATAAATTACCATAAAATTAAAACAGTGTTAGGACGTTCTACTGCGTCAGCAGATGTCGGTCTTTCAGCCCCGCTTGTGTTTTTGCGTTATTATAAGAATGAAATGCAGTAGACTGTTATGATTTGTAACGGGTTCAACCCATGTTACTCAAACAACTCAGTTCAGGTGTAAGTAAATGGATAGAAAGTAAATGTTTGTGCTGTTTGGGGGAGGGACGTGCTAATGATTTGGTCGGCTGTGTGTGTGTGTGTGTGTGTGTGTGAGAGAGAGAGAGGGGGGTGTCGCGGTCGTTTTAAGTGAAACAAAGGCTCAGCTGAAAAATGTTAGGCACATCAGTCACTTAACCCCCAATAAAAAGTATTTGAGTGTTATGATAGTTGTAATATAACAGATGCGCACTGAATACTAAACCTAAACCAGGCACAGAGATTAATGAACCAAGATAGCCCCCATACCCGTTTAAAAAAAATACCAAAGAATATTATTGTATATAGACTGATTAAAAACAATGCAATTTATGCTATCATAAGGAAAATAACAAGTTCTTCCATTCCAATGATTAAAAAAGGTAACAATGTCAACTTTAGAATCTAGAATCCAGGAGATTAAAATTACACAAATTGAAATCACTGAAAGTCTCCAGAAGAGCCTCAGATTCAAGAGGTTTTTAAAGTGGGGAGAAGTGCATTTCAGTTCCTCTGAAAGTATAGGTGAGAACAGCCGATTCACACCTGGGGAGGGTGAATAATTTGTATTTAAATGTTGTCTGGCATTGTAAAGCACTATAGTGACACTAAAAGAACAACCCAGGATTAATAGGAATTCTTATACTGCATAAACATTATTTAGCACAAAAAAATTCCTCGCGCTCGGGAAAACTATGCGTGCGGTTGAGCGCTTTTTAGACTATAGGAAATTAAAACGGAGGGTTTTTATTTAGACTATTAAAAAAAATAACCTGCGTCTATTTTTAGGCGTGCCAGCTGCCACTTTTTAGTTAGAAGTTTTCAATACAAAGCTTATAATGCCCACAGAGTGCAATGGCCATCCGTCTGCTCGCGCTGACTCTGCTCTCCGCGGATGGCCGTACCGCCCCCCTCCCACCTCTCGCTCCTTTGAAGTCCCTGGGGCGCGTTCCATTTGCCCTGCTTGCATGCCGCACTTCCGCGTTGTTGCACGCGCGCTGCATACACAGCGCGTAGTAAAATCCACTGTAGCCCAACAAACCCCGAGTATTTTATAGCGCGGGGTGCAAGCCCGGGCAATGATAGCAACGATAGCTCACCAGTCATGTGTAATTCTGCGGTCCCGCTGCTTCGCATGTCTGAAGGGGAGGCCGCCTAACTAGTGAGCGAGGAGGAACTATATAAGACTACATGCCTTTATAAGACTCAACTTTTATTTAAGCGCACTCACAATAACGAAAAAACTTTGTGATTTTGTAAGTGTTGTGATTTTGTAAGTGTTGTAAGCTGTGCTGCTCTGTATTGTTTTTGGTGAACTTGAGCGCGTCAGAAAATGAACGCAAACGTTTTTTTAAATGGTCAGAGTCAGTCTGCTTACTGTTTTCCCGACGCGTTCATAATCATTAGTCTACTTCTGCCGGTGCGCTCTGGAAAACTCCATGTGCATGCGGCTGAGCGCTGATTAAAACTATGGAGTAAATTAAAGAGGATGCCGAGTCGAAGTCCTGAGCCCAAACCTCATTTAAATTAAATTAACAAATATTATAAGTAAAAAAAACAATAGCCCACGTTTAGAAACCGTTTATAAATTCTTTCCGACATGAGTTGGTCCGGTGTTATGCGCAGAGAGCCGGGAGTTTTTTCTGAAGCTCAGAAATCACTGGGCATGTTTTCTAAATAGCCGCTATCTTTAATAACTGATGGAGGTTTTGAGCTGTATACACACGCATTCCTGCCTAAACAACTCTTAAAACTACACCTGTAACACAATAAACAGTAATATTTAAAACATTCTGCAGGCTGATATTTGGAGAAAGGAAAGAATAATGAATAAACCAGTTGTTGGGTCAAAATAACCCAAAAAGGTGTTCATTTGTAAACTACATCTCATATGAGCCAACATGAGCAACCCAACAATGTGTTTAAAGTACCTGAAATAATCCAGAACTTAAATAACAATAAACCGATACAGAGATACGCTGTATAACGGTTACTGTTGTATTTACGGCAACGAGCGAAAATGTCACTTTGCGCCACCTGGCGGCCATTTTACGAATGACTTTGAAATGCAACTGATTTATTTTAGCCGCTGACGTTTTTACGCGGCGGTGAGCGCGACGGTAATAACCATTCCAATTGATCAACTACTGTGTATGTCTCAGCAAAACCTGATGAGAAAAAACAGCTTACTAAAGTTGAGCAATGTGTGCAGGACATAAGAAATTGGATGCTAATTAACTTCCTTCTGCTTAATCCGGATAAGACAGAAGTTCTAATCATAGGACCGCATACAGCTAGGAGTAAAATTTTAGATCACACTGTAACTTTAGATGGCCTTTCTGTTCCATCAGGTGCAACAGTAAAAGACCTTGGTGTGATTATAGATTCCAGCCTTTCATTTGAAGCTCATGTAGATAATATTAATTCAATTCAATTCAATTTTATTTATATAGCGCTTTTAACAATGGACATTGTCCCAAAGCAGCTTCACAAGAAAAAAATGAAAGATTTTTTTTTTTTTTTTTTTTTTTTAAGAAAATATTTGGTAATATTTTTTTAATATTACCAGAATAGCATTCTTTCACCTCATAAATATTGCCAAGATAAGAAATATATTGTCGCTAAACGATGCAGAAAAACTAGTTCATGCTTTTATCACCTTTAGGTTGGACTATTGTAATGCCTAACTGTCTGGTTGTTCAGCTAGGTGCATAAATAAGCTTCAGCTAGTCCAGAATACAGCAGTGAGAGTCCTCACTAGAACCAGAAGATATGAGCACATCACCCCTATCTTATCTTCACTGAATTGTCTCCCTGTGAAATTTCACATTGATTTTAAAATACTACTCTTGACATATAAAGCATTAAATGGTCTCGCGTCGCAGTACCTGAGCGAACTGCTAGTGTCTTACGACCCGCCACGCCTACTTCGATCAAAGGATGCAGGCTGCTTGTCAGTACCGCGTATTATGAAAAATACAGCTGGGGGCAGAGCTTTTTCTTACAAACACGGACACTGCCTTATGTGAGCTGCATGAGGCACTTACACAGCACCAAACAGCATCGGGACGCTGCGCTTATTGTGGCGGGGGACTTTAACAATACCAACCTTAAACGTGCAGCACCGAACTTTCATCAACATATCACTTGCCAACCAGGGATGAAAGGACACTGGACCACTGTTACACTATAGTCAAGGACGGCTACAAGGCACAATCTCGCCTTCCGTTTGGTAAATCCGACCACGCCGCCATCTTCCTTATGCCAAAATACAAACAAAGTCTGAAACAGTAAGTTCCAGTTCAGAGGGAGGTCGTGCGCTGGAGGGACCAATCGGTGGCCGCGTTACAGGACGCACTCAATGACGCAGACTGGGACATGTTCCGAAACAGCTCCGATGATGAAGACACTGCTAGCACCAAAAACGCACTCATCACCTAAGAGCATGATGTGAGAAGAGCCTTCAAGAGAGTGAACACCAGGAAAGCAGCAGGACCAGACGGCATCTCAGGTCGTATTCTCAGAGCCTGTGCAGACCAGCTAGCACCTGTGTTCACAGAGATATTCAACATCTCTTTATCTCAGTCGGTGATCCCCACATGCTTCAAATAGTCCATCATTGTTCCTGTTCCGAAGAAACCTCATCCTGCTTCTCTGAATGACAATCACCCTGTAGCCCTCACCTCAGTAGTAATGAAGTGCTTTGAACGCCTGGTCAGAGACTTCATCAATTCTTCACTACCGGACACACTCGACCCACTACAGTTTGCATACCGCCAGAACCGTTCCACAGACGATGCAATCTCTTATCTCCTCCACACATCACTTACTCACCTGGACACAAGGAAAGGGAATTATGTTAAAATGCTCTTCATCGACTACAGCTCTGCATTTAATACCATAATATCCCCTCCACACTCACCACCAAGCTGGAGCACCTGGGACTCAGCTCATCAATGTGTCAGTGGATCTCCAATTTTCTGACTGGCAGACCACAGGTAGTAAGGATGTCTCAGCCTTACTCACTCTTAGCACTGGAGCCCCCCAGGGTTGTGTTCTGAGCCCCCTGCTGTACTCTTGGTACACCCACGATTGCGTGGCCACTACCAAATCCACCGCCTTCATCAAGTTTGCTGACGACACTGTCGTGGTGGGCCTGATCACCAACAATGATGTGTCGGCCTACCTAGAGGAGATTGTAAATCTGGAGAACTGGTGCCAGAGGAACAATCTCCTCCTGAACGTCAGCAAGACAAAGGAGCTGATAGTGGACTTTAGTACAAAGCAGGAGGGGAACTACCAGACCCCCATCACTACATGTTTACGTTTACATCCTGGACCAGTGCACAAAGACACTTTAATAACCTCTGTACAAAGACACTTTGTTCTATGCATATTTGCACACCCAGTACAGTATATTTCAATTTGTACAGTATATTTCTATTTTTATGCACATCATATTTCTATGTACAGTATATTTCTATTTTTATGCACATCATATTTCTATTTTTATTTTTAGTTCTATTTTTCCTAGCACATTTCTATTTTTATTTTTAGTTCTATTTTTTCCTAGTTTAATTTAATTTTTTTATTTAATTTCTATCGTATTCTTTTATTTATATTTATTTCTTATTTGTAAACTTTAATTCTCTTTTAGGGTCAATGGCAGTCGTATAATGCATTTCACTACATTTCGTACTGTGTATGTTTGTGTATGTGACAAATAAAATTAGAATTTTGAATTTGAATTTGAATTATCAACAGGAGCCCAGTGGAGAGAGTGGACAGCTTCCGATACCTCGGTGTTCACATCACTCAGGACCTGTCATGGTCCTGTCACATCAACACCATGGTGAAAAAGGCCCGGCAGCGTCTCTACCACCTCAGACGCTTGAGAGACTTTAGACTGCCCTCTAAGGTGCTCAGGAATTTCTACTCCTGTACCATAGAGAGCTTCCTGACGGAAAACATCTTAACCTGGTTTGGAAACAGCACCATGCAGGACAGACGAGCTCTACAGAGGGTGGTGCGATCAGCTGAGCGCATCATCCGCACCGAGCTCCCTGACCTGCACTTGATCTACAGCAAGCGGTGCTGGACCAACAGTCCATTGTTGGGACCTCAGCCATCCCAACAATGGACTGTTCTCTCTGTTGCGGTCTGGGAAGCGATTCCGCTCCCTGAAGGCCAACACAGAGAGACTGAGAAGGAGCTTCTTCCCGCAGGCGATAAGGTCTCTCAATCACATCACACCACACAAGAGTAATATCTTTTAAACATTGACATTGACTGGACAATCATGGACACATTCATGCAATACATATTTACATATCTGAAATCATTGCACATGTCACTTTTCATAAGTCACTTTATACAATACATGTTTATCTGCCATTGCACATGACACTTTGATACTTAGCCCCTTTAAAACATTTTAATGCGACTTTAAAACATTAAAAAATTTTTTTGATATATATTCCCCCCCCATATTCCTATATTTCTATATTTTGTGATATTTTTACATGCCCTTATTTGTACAGTTTGTTTATTTTACTAGTTACATTTATTTTCCCTTGTATTTTATTTCTTTTTATTAATATTTATTCCTTATATATAGTTTTTATTTTCTTTTTAAAGTCACCGGCGGTCCTACAAGCATTTCACTGCATATCGTACTGTGTATGACTGTGTATGTGACAAATAAAATTTAAATTTGAATTTGAATTATGGAATAGTCTTCCAAATGGTGTTCGGGACTCAGACACAGTCTCAGTGATTAAGTCCAGGCTAAAAACCTATATACAGTGGTGTAAAATACTATTTGCCCCCTTCCTGATTTCTTATTCTTTTGCATGTTTGTCACACTTAAATGTTTCTGCTTATCAAAAACCGTTAACTATTAGTCAAAGATAACATAATTAAACACAAAATGTAGTTTTTAAATGAAGGTTTTTATTATTTAGGGAGAAAAAAAATCCAAACCTACATGGCCCTGTTGTGAAAAAGTGATTGCCCCCCTTGTTAAAAAATAACTTAACTGTGGTTTATCACACCTGAGTTCAATTTCTGTAGTCACCCCCAGGCCTGATTACTGCCACAGCCGTTTCAATCAAGAAATCACTTAAATAGGAGCTACCTGACACAGAGAAGTAAGACCAAAAGCACCTCAAAAGCTAGACATCATGCCAAGATCCAAAGAAATTCAGGAACAAATGAGAACAAAAGTAATTGAGATCTATCAGTCTGGTAAAGGTTATAAAGCCATTTCTAAAGCTTTGGGACTCCAGCGAACCACAGTGAGAGCCATTATCCACAAATGGCAAAAACATGGAACAGTGGTGAACCTTCCCAGGAGTGGCCGGCCGACCAAAATTACCCCAAGAGCGCAGAGACAACTCATCCGAGAGGCCACAAAAGACCCCAGGACAACATCTAAAGAAATGCAGGCCTCACTTGCCTCAATTAAGGTCAGTGTTCATGACTCCACCATAAGAAAGAGACTGGGCAAAAACGGCCTGCATGGCAGATTTCCAAGGCGCAAACCACTTTTCAGCAAAAAGAACATTAATGCTCGTCTCAATTTTGCTAAAAAACATCTCAATGATTGCCAAGACTTTTGGGAAAATACCTTGTAGACCGACGAGACAAAAGTTGAACTTTTTGAAAGGTGCGTGTCCCGTTACATCTGGCGTAAAAGTAACACAGCATTTCAGAAAAAGAACATCATACCAACAGTAAAATATGGTGGTGGTAGTGTGATGGTCTGGGGTTGTTTTGCTGCTTCAGGACCTGGAAGGCTTGCTGTGATAGATGGAACCATGAATTCTACTCTCTACCAAAAAATCATGAAGGAGAATGTCCAGCCATCTGTTCGTCAACTCAAGCTGAAGCGATCTTGGGTGCTGCAGCAGGACAATGACCCAAAACACAACAGCAAATCCACCTCTGAATGGCTGAAGAAAAACAAAATGAAGACTTTGGAGTGGCCTAGTCAAAGTCCTGACCTGAATCCTATTGAGATGTTGTGGCATGACCTTAAAAAGGCGGTTTATGCTAGAAAACCCTCAAATAAAGATGAATTATAACAATTCTGCAAAGATGAGTGGGCCGAAATTCCTCCAGAGCGCTGTAAAAGAGTCGTTGCAAGTTATCGCAAACGCTTGATTGCAGTTATTGCTGCTAAGGGTGGCCCAACCAGTTATTAGGTTCAGGGGGCAATTACTTTTTCACACAGGGCCATGTAGGTTTGGATTTTTTTTCTCCCTAAATAATAAAAACCATCATTTAAAAACTGCATTTTGTGTTTACTTGTGTTATCTTTGACTAATAGTTAAATGTGTTTGATGATCAGAAACATTTTGTGTGACAAACATGCAAAAGAATAAGAAATCAGGAAGGGGGCAAATAGTTTTTCACACCACTGTATTTAAGCAAGCATTTTTATAAATAGGTTTGTCTTGTGTAAAGGAGCAGATCTGGGGGACTTATGGACGTAGGGCAGTGGTTCTTAAAGTGTGGGGCGCGCCCCACTAGTGGGGAATACAGATATGACAGGTGGGGCGCAATGAACGGTATGGGAATTAGTGGAAAATAATACGAAAGTATGCTTTTCTTTATTGATTTATTTAATCTTTATTTTCTTGATTAGACACTCGAAACTAAATAATGACACAGAAAGAAATGAATCATTAATACAAGTAAATTAAAATAACATCAGAAAAAAAGTGGAACCATAGTCCAACAATAACGGTTTAACGTCGGCATGTTGATTGCAGAGGAACAATATATAAGGAAACATTCGATATTATATATGTCATTTCATTTATTCCAATGTGTATGCTGATGTTTCTGTATTTTTGTTAAAAATTACTATTTTATCAGGCAGTACTAGTCTGGCATTTCTAGTTTCCAGTGAGGCAACAAAGTTGCTTTTTGATCCTTCTGGCGCTGAACAGAAGGGAAGATCAATGTCGTTCTACGATTTTTGTTGCGGTGCGGCTTTTTGCGATGATCCCTAAATCATTCGTTGCGCCGTAGAGAATAATGGTGTTTATGCTTTTAAACATGTATAATTTAAGGCGGATGTCGCTTAAAGACAATGTAGAGAGGAAATATATCTGGGTATCTTATTTGCGGGTTTATTTACGCAGCTATTGAATTCGGAGATGCGAATATAAAACTTACTTTACCGCGGACACAAACAGGTGTTATGCGCTAAAATGCCCCCCTGCCACGGATCGCCCAAACCCACCCCTCCCCCAACACATACACACGTAATCTCTATCAAATATTATATTAGGACATACATTCAAAGGTTTATTATTATCGAATATATTATTACTATTATAATTAACCCTAGGCACGTGACAGCCGTCGAGACGATTAATACAAATCCCCCAAAATGATTATTTTATGGCACATTTATTTTGCAGGGGTTTGTCAATGTACAAATAAATTATTTATTACAAATTACACTAAATAAATATTGTTTGTGGTGAAAAATTACGGTGGTGAAAAGAAACGATTTTTATTATGAAATAAGCAATATAAAAATATACATGTGGTATATATAATATATATATATATATATATATATATATATATAATTTATATATTTTTCCCCCTTATAATACTTTATAATTAAATTCATTTGTTATAATTTGTCATTTGTAAACCATAAACCTATGAATTTAGGTGGGCAATCTGTGGCATTTTAGACCATAACACAGTAGCGTACTGTATGTAGTGAGCATAATAACATCAATGGATACATTTGTTACATGGACCACAAATAAGCAGGTGATTCAGCATCATCAGCCTAATCAACCAAAAATCCAGCCGAAAGGAAAACATGATGAAGCCTATGTTGCGCTTGGATTCATGGTGGGGATGGTGGGGCAGAGGAGAGACCTCTGTGTGTTTTGTGTCTTAAACCGCTGGCAGCAGACAGCATGAGACAAAGTAGGAAGACACTTATCGACAATACACCCCACTTTAATTAGCCACTTAACTTCTTTGAAAGAAAGCTCTAGATAAGTGACAAAGTAAGCCTGTTATAACAATTGCACGTGTATTTTATCTGTTCTGAACTTGGTGTTATTCGATCTTACTGGTTTAGAAATAGATTTTTCAATAAATAGTACACTTGGTCGTTTTCGTTATCATTTTGTTGACAAGTGGGGCTTGAAAATTCGCCCACCACCTTAAGTGGGGAATGACAGAAAATGTTTGAGAACCACTGACGTAGGGTATCATGGTGAACTGGTATGTTTAGATGCCGTCATCCCCACTCTTATCAGGTTTGTTAACAGTGAAGTAATTTTTTGCTTTACATCTCAGGAAACCCTTATGTTTGTGTTTCCTTCTGGCTCTCCCTTTTAGTTATGCTGTAATAGTTAGTCCTGCTTGCACTCTACACCAAATATACATTTACATTATACATTACATGACTGTGACCAGACCTAATTGTTATCTATCCTCTTCTGCTCTCTCCTCTCCTTTTCTCTCTCCCCCTCTCTCTCTACCCTCCTCCCCCCCTCTCTCTCTACCCTCTCGCCCCCTCTCATCCTGGTGCCCCGCTTCTGGTGTGAGTTCTTGTCACATGGATGCCCCGTGTGTCTCTTTGGGATGAGTCTGGTGTCTGGGGATAGTTTCACTCTACCATGAAGACAGTTCTGGCCTCGACTGGTGTTGACAGCTGTTTCTCTGAGGACTTGACTTGGCTGCAGTTGCTTGAAGTTGCTACAAGTCTACCCGAGCCTCCAATAACTACCTGGACTTCATATTAACAATAATTAAGATTAACTGTTATAGCTGAACCGGCTAACACACCTAACACACAGTATGAGTGCAAATCAATTCCTGCTTTCTGTTTTCTCTCAAGGTTTCTTCCTATTACCATTTCAGAGATTTTTTCCCTGCCACTGTCGCCCTCGGCTTGCTCACCAGGGACTATCTGATAATTCTGATTCATACACATTCACATTCCATACAAACTTGCATTTTTGTTGCACTCGATGAAACAGAAAGGCCATTTAAAGTTACAGTGTGATCTAAAATCTTATTTCTAGCTGTATGCAGTCCTATGACTAGAACTTCTGTCTTATCAGGATTAAGCAAAAGGAAGTTAACTAGCATCCAATCTCTTATGTCCTGTACACATTGCTCAACTTTAGTAAGCTGGTTTTTCTCATCTGGTTTTGCTGAAACATATAACTGTGTGTCATCAGCATAACAATGAAAACTAATACCATGTTTACGGATTATGTTGACTAGAGGAAGCATGTATAGGGAAAAAAGCAGTGGCCTAAAACCGAACCTTGTGGAACACCAAACTCCACTAGGGAGCATGCAGAAAACCATTTAAGTCTACATACTGATACGATCAATCAAATAGGATTGGGCTGTATTCTTAATTCCTACTACATTTTCTAATCTGTGAAAAAGGAGGTCGTCTTATACAAGCATAGTTACACAACCCTGATCAGAGGCCAATAGAAGGTCATTTAGTACTTTAACGAGTGCTGTTTTTGTGCTGTGATGAGGCCTAAACCCTGACTGATACAGTTCATGTATGTTATTTCTATGTAGATATGCTGCTCCGCTACTATCTTTTCCAGAATCTTAGAGATAAAGGGGAGGTTTGAAATTGTCCTGTAATTGGACAGCTGACAGGGGTCGAAGTCAGGTTTCTTAATAATCGGTTTAATAACTTCTAATTTTCAAGATTTTGGAAAATAGCCAATGCTAAGTGAGGAGTTAATTATTCTCAACAGGGGTTCTGGTATTGCTGGTACCTGTTTAAGAAAATGTGTCGGTATAGAATCTAACATACAGGTTGATGAATTTGCAGAAGAGATGAGTGAAATTAGTTCATTCTCTTCAAGGGTAGTAAAGTATTGTAGGTTGTGATCTGACATAGTTCAAGTAGGCTTTATTGTCATTACAACCATATACAGTTAGTACACAGTGAAACAAAACAACGTTCCTCCAGGACCAAGGTGCTACATGCAACATAAATTTACAACACAAATTAACAGAGACACTAAACTAGCTAACCAAGAGGCCTAGTTAACTGGCTAGCAGAGACAGGACAAAGAGACCTAGCATAAATTACAACATAAATTAACAAAAAACTAACTAACTAAGTATAACTATTTTAACAGACAACATAAAGTGCACGTGCAAATGTGCAAACAAGAGCAACAACAAAGTGACAGTGCGCAACCACGACATAACAGAACATAAAATATGGTGTTAAGGTAGTGGGTAAACGTAAACGTAACAGTTACAGAACATAAAATATGTTGTTAAACTTAGTGGGTAAACTTAAACATTCTTTAAAAACAGCAGCAAGAATTGAGGAATTAGTGCAAAAATTAGTCCAGTAATGATCATTGTGCAAAAGATAAACAGTGAAGCATTTACAGGTTGGTGTGTACGATAATTTGGTGGTGTAGGTCAGTGTGTCTGCACTTGTGTTGATTAGTCAGTCCAGTCCCAATATTTTGAGGTAGTTGAGTTAAGCTGTGTGATAATGTTTGTGTTAGTGTGTCTGTGTGTGTGTGTGTGTGTGTGTGTGTGTGTGTGTTTATCAGTCCAGTCCCTTTTTGTTGAGGAGACGGATGGCTTGTGGAAAAAAGCTGTTGCACAGTCTGAATGTGTGTGCCCGAATGCTTCGGTACCTTTTTCCAGATGGCAGGAGTGTGAAGTGTGTGTGAGAGGGGTGTGTCCGATCAGCCACAATGCTGGTGGCTTTGCGGATGCAGCGTGTGGTGTAGATGTCTTCAATAGAGGGGAGAGAGACCCCGATGATCTTCTCCGCTGTCCTCACTATCCGCTGTAGGGTTTTGCGATCCGATATGGCACAATTCCCAAACCAGACAGTGATGCAGCCGCTCAGAATGCTCTCGATAGTTCCTCTATAGAAGGTGGTCAGGATCGGTGGTGGAAGCTGGGCCTTTCTTAGTCTTTTTAGAAAGAAGAGACGCTGTTGGGCTTTCTTGTGTAGAGAGCTGGTGTTAAGGGACCAGCTGAGGTCTTTCTCTAGGTGGACACCCAGGAATTTGATGTTTTCGACGATTCCCACAGAGGAGCCGTTGATGCTCAGCGGAGAATGGTTGCCTCGTGTCCTTCTAAAGTCAACAACCATCTCCTTTGTCTTGTCAACATTTAGAGACAGGTTGTTGTCTTTACACCAGTCCGTTAGCCTCTGCACTTTCTCTCTGTACGCTGACTCGTCGTTCTTGCTAATGAGACCCACCACGGTCGTGTCATCAGCGAACTTAATGATGTGGTTCGAACTGTGTGTTGCTACACAGTCGTGAGTCAGCAGTGTGAACAGCAGGGGACTAAGCACGCAGCCTTGTGGGGCCCCAGTGCTCAGTGTGGTGGTGCTGGAGTTGCAGTTTCCGATCAGTACTGACTGAGGCCTCCCGGTCAGAAAGTCCGGGATCCAGTTGCAGAGGGAGGTGTTCAGGCCCAACAGGTTCAGCTTCCCAATTAGTTGTTGGGGGATGATAGTGTTGAATGCTGAGCTGAAATCTATGTACAGCATTCGAACATATGTGTCTTTCTTGTCCAAGTGTGTGAGGGCAAGATGTAGTGTAGTGGAGATGGCATCGTCCGTTGAGCGGTTAGGACGATACGCAAACTGCAGTGGGTCCAGTGAGGAGGGCAGCAGGGTCTTGATGTGACTCATGACGAGCCGCTCAAAGCACTTCATGATGGTGGGTGTGAGTGCAACGGGACGGTAGTCATTGAGACAGGACACAGTAGACTTCTTGGGCACGGGGACGATGGTGGTGGCCTTGAAGCACGTGGGAACGACGGCGCTGCTCAGAGAGATGTTAAAGATGTCGGTGAGAACATTTGCCAGCTGTTCAGCACATTCTCTAGCACTCTGCCTGGGATGTTGTCTGGTCCAGCAGCTTTACGTGGGTTGACTCTGCGTAGAGTTTTCCTCACCTCAGCTGTAGTGAGACACAGCACCTGGTCGTTCGGAGAAGGGGTGGTCTTTCTCGCCGCCACGTCGTTCTGCCTGTCAAACCGAGCATAGAAGTTATTCAGTGCATCTGGAAGGGAGCCGTCACTGTCACAGGCAGTTGATGTCGTCCTGTAGTGAGTGATGGCTTGTAAACCCTGCCACATGCGCCGTGTGTCGCCGCTGTCCCTGAAGTGATTGTGGATTCTCTGGGCGTGTGCGCGCTTTGCCTCTCTGATGGCCCGAGAAAGTTTGGCCCTTGCTGTTCTGAGGGCCACCTTGTCTCCCGCTTTGAAGGCAGAGTCTCTGGTCCTCAGAAGTGCACGCACTTCCGCAGTAATCCACGGTTTCTGGTTGGGTCGTGAGATGATGTTCTTGGAGACAGTGACGTCATCGGTGCACTTGTTGATGTAGGTGGTCACTGATGACGTGTACTCCTCCAAGTCAGTGAAGTCGCCGTAAGTTGCAGTCTCCCTAAACATGTTCCAGTCAGTGCACTCGAAACAGTCCTGAAGAGCAGAGATGGCTCCTGCTGGCCAGGTTTTCACCTGCTTCAGAACCGGTTTTGAGCGCCTGACGAGTGGTCTGTATGCTGGAATTAGCATAACAGAGATGTGGTCTGAGTAGCCGAGGTGGGGGCGGGGCTCTGCCCGATATGCGCCGGGGATGTTTGCGTAAACAAGATCCAGCGTGTTTTTTCCTCTCGTTGCAAAGTCCACATATTGATGGAATCTAGGAAGCACTGACTAGAGATTTGCATGGTTGAAATCTCCAGCAACAATAAACAGTCCATCCGGGTGTGTATTTTGCAGTTCACTGATCTTTGTATACAGTTCCCATAGCGCTTCCTTAGCATTAGCGCTAGGTGGAATGTACACTCCGATAATGAAAACAGTGGTGAATTCTCGTGGTAAATAAAAAGGTCTGCATCTAACAATCACAAACTCCACTAGCAATGAGCAATAACTAGAAACTAGCACAGAGTTCTTGCACCATTTCGTGTTGATGTAAACACATAAGCCGCCACCGCGAGTCTTACCGCACAGAGCTGCATTTCTGTCGGCGCGAAACGAGGCTAACCCGTCTAGCTGAATAGCGGCGTCCGGTACTCTGTCGCTGAGCCATGTCTCCGTGAAAACAAAGACACAGCAGTCTCTAACCTCACGCTGTGTAGCCTGCTGGAGTCGGATATAGTCCAGTTTATTGTCCAGGGAGCAGACGTTAGATAAGATGATGGACGGGAGAGCCGGCCGGCTAGGGTTTGTTTTTAGCCTAGCACAGACTCCCGCTCGCTTGCCGTGCTTCCGCTTCCTCGCGCACCGCTTCCGATGACCCTTCCACTGGCCTCCGGCATCAGGCAACGCCGTTAGTTAGTTTAACATCTGCATCAATTGCATTGTCCGGTTTCAAATCCTCTATTTTATGCCTGATCTTTGCAATTTTATTATTAAAAAAGTTCTTAAAGTCCTCACCATTGCACGATGTTGTGGAGATTTCTGAAGTGGTCTTTTTTCTAGTTAATTTGGCTATGTATTAAATACAAATCTAGGATTATTATTATTTTTTTGTAAGAGTGGAGAGATACGTTGATCTAGCTACACTAAGAGCTTTTCTATAATTCAGGATGCTCTCCTTCCATGCTATTTGAAATACTAACAATTTAATTTGACGCCATTTCTGTTCTAATTTCTGTTTTAAAGAGCATGTGAAAGGTATTGCAAACCTTGCTTGCGCTTCTTTATGATTTCTTTTTTAACTTCCAGCGTGATCATCTCCTTCTTTTTACCGTCTTCCTTTTGTAAATTTTTCTTTGCGGGAGCCATTGTTGCAGTACACTAAAGTCAACTATGTGCACAATATTAAAGTAAAAACAAGAAATAACCAGACTAGATGCAGCAAAAGAAGTCACGCGGATACCAAAGCAGCGGCCACGTCTCTTGGATGATGTAAAAAAATTGCTTTTCGTGTGGATAAATGAGAAGCAGCTCGCCGATAAATACCATGACTGAGTAACTTATCTGCAAAAAGGCAAAGCACTTACGCCTACCTCGTAAGCAAACTGCCAGGTACGTTGACAGAAAATGTAAAAGGCTTTAAGGCGAGCAGGGGATGGTTTGATAACTTTAAGATGAGAAATGGCATCCACAGTGTTTGAGGCACGGAGAGGCTGCGAGTTCAGACGCTATGGCAGCTGGCGCGTTCGTTTCCGAGTTTCATAAACTCATGGTTTCTGAGTGTTACCTGCCACAGCAAGTTTTTTAACTGCGACGAGACAGGGCTGTTTTGGAAAAAAATGCCAAAGAGGACTTACAGCAAAAGATATTACAGCAAAACAAAAATGCATTGCCATGAAAGACCGACTCACTCTATTGTTTTGTGCTAATGAAAGCGGGGATTTAAAAATCAAGCCCCTGCTTGTTTATCATTCTGAAAATCCACAAGCCTTTAAAAAAATGCAAAGTGCAGAAGAGCCAGTTAAATGTTATGTGGAGGTCCAACAGCAAGGCTTGGGTCACTCGTGTCCTGTTTGTGGAGTGGATTAATGAGGTTTTCGGTCCTGCTGTGAAAAAAATCCTTTTAGAAAAAACTCCTTAAACTCCTTAAAAACTCCTGCCGCTTAAAGTCTTGCTGGTTATAGGTAATGCTTCTGCTCACCCTCCAGGCCTTGAGGATGACTTACTGGAAGAATTTCAGTTCCTTCCTCCCAACACAACTCCACTACTCCAGTCTATGG
The DNA here is from genome assembly GCF_024256425.1 of Clarias gariepinus. NCBI lineage: Eukaryota > Metazoa > Chordata > Actinopteri > Siluriformes > Clariidae > Clarias > Clarias gariepinus. The sequence goes on from NC_071103.1 coordinate 42,821,985, forward strand.
AGTAGTGGAGTTGTGTTGGGAGGAAGGAACTGAAATTTTTCTTTTGCTGCATCTAGTCCGGTTATTTCTTGTATGGATCAGCAGGTCATTTTAAACTTTAAAAAACTTTACACCAAAGCTTTGTTTCAGTGATGCTTTGAAGTGACAGAAGGAACATACCTTACTTATTCTTGGACATGACACTGAGGAGTTTGCTCATGAACAGGATTTGCCAGTTGTCAATGAAATTGTGTCTTTAGGAAAGACTATGGGACTGGAGGTGAATGAGGACGACATTGAAGAGCTGAGGAACATATCCAGGAGCTGACCACCAACGAACTGATGGATCTGCATCATGAGCAACACCAAAAGGTTATGGAGGAGATCTCGTCTGAGGAGGAGGAGGGGAAAAAGACAGAGGAATCCCTAACTTCCAGTAAAATTAAGGAGGTGTGTAAAATGTGGGAAAATGTGCAAAATTTTGTGGAAAATCACCACTCGAATAAAGCTGAAGCAGTGCGCACAATCAATCTGTTTATTGACAATGTTTCATTTCCGTGAGATTCTCAAAAGGAGGCAAAAACAGGTGTCATTAGATAGGTTCCTGGTAAGAGTTGAAAAGGAAAAAGAGGCTGGTGAGCCAACAGACAGCAGTAATGACTAAATAGTGATAGTGAAAGTCTTGGTTTTATTTAAAGTTTTTTATTTATTTTATTCTTACATTAATTGTTCAGCTAATTTTTGTTTTATTTTTATTTTAAAAGTGCAGGTTACTTTGTTTATTTTTTTTCTATATTTTGTTTATGTTGGATAATTTTATAATAAATATTTTTTGGTTGTGGAACGAATTATTTGAGTTTGCATGATTTCCTATTGGAAAATCTGCTTTGGTTTAAGAGTGTTTTGGATTATGAGCATGCTTCAGGAACTAATTATGCTTGTAAACCAAGGTTTGACTGTAGTTTGAAAAACATAACAAAAACTAGTTGCTATTAATAATTATTATTGTATAAATGGAAAAGCTTTATAATTTAAACGGTTATATGAATTACATCACATATGAATTACATCTAATTTTACGTCTAATTTTTTTCCATTAGTTTATATAAAAGCAGATATTGCTTTTAGATGTACACACAGAGTCAGTTTTCTGAAAAGCTAGCTATAAAGGTATACATTTACTTTGCTTAAATTTGATGCAAATAAGAAACTCATATTTGATTTAAATTCTAAGTTTGTACTGTATTTTAGTACTGTGATTGTAAATTCATTTAATGTTTTACCTGTTCATGAGGTTTTGCGGCGGTGGTACAAAGCAATGGGGGTCATTATTTATTATTAAAGAAAATTATGATGATCACAAAATATAAGATGACTCAAAACCCTACACGCGTAGCTTTTCTAAATACACATGATAAAAAAGGCTCACTGTGTTAACGTTTATTTCACTTAAATTTGAATTTAAATTTTACATTTGTACTGTAATGTTAGTACTGTGATTATGAATTCGTTTTACTACAATGTTTCACTTAATTTTATCTGCACCTACGTGCAGCTCTAGACGAGCTGTGGCTCATTAATCCTTAAGAGAATGAACTGATGCCCGAGGTGTCAGCCAGCAAACGCACAAACCCAAATGCTGCCGTCGTGCGCCACGACGGTAAAAGTAGAATACCGCTTGTCTACCATCTGTACTAGTGAATAGACCATCTTCTACCGCTTGTCTACCATCTGTACTAGTGAATAGACCATCTTCTTTTTAGTATATAGTTAGGTTAAGTGAGGAGTAAGTGTTAGTTTTTTCTTTGTGATAAGGTGATTAAATCAGTGCTGTGCTGGTGTGTTTAGGACGTTTTACCTACTGTATACTTCTCGCAACAACCCAAACTATTTTAACTGACTGTTTTTACCTGCTCTTTCTGCTCCACTGTCTGCCCCTTTGCTTCTCCTCTGCCTGCTCCTCTTTCTGCTTCTTTGCCTGATGCTCTTCCTGTTATTCTGCCTGCTCTACTACCTTCTTCTCCTCTCGCAAGTTTCACCTGTTACTGCACATTATCGGGTATTGTAGCTGTTAACACTACTGCAGCTCCTTCAGTATTTAGCATAATAATAAGCTATATTGTTCTCTTTTTTATGCAACAAGAGAGTAAAATATACTGCTGTACACTATAAACAGACACTTTTGTACATGTGGTAAATGTGAAACACCCTAGCTTTACTATTCTTAGAAGGGCCGCTCTGCCTGCTATGTGTGAAAATTGTAGTTCCTGTTAATTGGATAGATTTAATCAATTGGTGGCAGAGTTGTGGGTCCCGTGGGATGGAATACAGTCTTGTACCATTCCTTGCATTATTCCTGCATCCACCAAAGCAACGAGAAGTCCTTACCATAGTGAAAACAGCAAAAAAAATCGGACATTTATTTTACTCTGAAGCTGTGACAAAGAAATTTTGGTTCTTTGGTTCTAGGGAAATCCTGGTTCTTTGTTCTGGCAGAACAGAGTTGGTGCTTTGCTCAAATATGGTTGAAGTTGATAACGTTTGTAAAAGTCCACAGGCTCACAGACTTCCTAACAGACAGGAAGCAGCATGTGAAGATGTGGAAATACATCTCTCACCCCTTCTCCATCAGCACTGTTTCTCCACAAGGCCGTGTCATTTCTCCTTTATTAATTTTTTTGCCTGTAAATGAACACCTGCATTGTTTACTCATCAGTACATTCAGCTCTTTTTTGATGTTCACAGATGACACCACTTTGTTTGGGCTCAGCTACAGGGGTGAGATTAACCATCTGGTCATCTGGTGCAGACAAAACAAAACAAACAAACAAAAATCTTTCCAGTTGTTTTGGACTAATGGCACTTAGTTATTAACCTAGTTAACCCAGTGTAAGTATGTATCCAATGATGTAAACTTTAAAGCACTTTTTTGTAAGTCGCTCTGGATAAAAGCACTTTTTTGTAAGTCGCTCTGGATAAAAGCATCTGCCAAATGCCTAAATGTAAATATAAATGTAAAACAATTCGGAGATTCTAGTAGAAAAACAGTGGACATTCTAATTGAATTTAGTAAGAATTCAACCAAACCCACGCCATCACCCTGCGGGGCTCCTCATTCAGTACAGTGGAGTGTTTCTGCTTCCTGGTCATCACCATCACTTTCAACATCAGCCTTCTGACATTGCAGTCAGTCAAGACTAAAAAAGCTGACACAAACATAACTTTTTCCCAAATGCAGTTTCTCTGATTAACAATGCACAAGCCCCCCACCAACATACATCACATCTGCGGATATTAAATGCATCTACACACTGTGTTGCATTACACAACTTGTAAGGGCCATATTTCATTCTTGTGATTTGTTGTTATGTTTATCTTATTTCAGTTTATTAGTTAAGCATTAAGCATTAAGTATCATACATATAATTTGTATTGTGACATCATTTCATGTGTTGTTCTGTGACATCACCCCACAGTTATGCAGTTCCATGTCTATCACGCATGTTAGTTGTAGTTGTTGTTAAGACACGGAAGGATACAGAAAGGTGTGGAGCACACAAGCTTTTGACCGTGATAACGTGAGACAGTAAGCTAAAAGGAATACAGTAAAATAAGTTGTTGTAACTGTAATCTATCGAAGCTACTGTACAGAACACAGCAAGCGACTTGTCGTGACTACAGTGGATTTATGCAAGAAACTGTAACAACCGTTGTTTTTGATGTTGAAAATAAACAAGAGACAAAGAAATCAACGAAACGTCTGATGTCGTCAGTGACACTGTGTAAGTAAAGACACGCGTCAGAACTTGTGAATAACATGCACCTACAATAAAGTCAAAAGCTTGGCTCCGCCGCAGAAATGAAGATAAGTGATTTAAGATTGTGAAGAGCGCGCGTGCGACTTCAAAAACGCGCATCAACCGAAACCGAAAGCGAGAAGAGGACTTGCCTGCCTTAAACTTCACCATGTCACACGGCGAGGACAACGCCGCTATCGCCGAATCTGAGCAGGTGATGGTGCTCGACGAACTGAAGAGCGCCAGAGAAGGCAAGTGGAGTCAGTTGACTGTATTATACAATGAACTAGAGGCGCTTATGGACAATGCTTGTAATTTGCATGACGTTAAAGCCAAGCGCCGCCAATACAAAGCGCTGCTAAATGACTTTATTAAAAGTAATGTAACAGTGCGATCGTGCGCAAAGGATGAAGAGCGTGAAACCGATCAGCACCACTGGTATCACCCTAGATTAACGCGCTGCTCAGAATTCATGATAAGAATGGAGTCGTGGATCGCGGACACTAGTAATCGCTTTAAGCTGTCTCAAACAGTTGACGATGGAGTTTCGCCAAACGACAGTGTGTCAATGGCGGAGCGTAAGACGCCCGCCCCCCAAAGGCAAGGAAGCGTAACGTCAGCGGCATCTAAGAGGTCCTTAACGTCAGCAGCATCCGAAGCTCGACTAAAAAAGGCAGAAGCCAACAGAGCAGCTTTGCTGGCTAAAGCAGCAACTTTGAGAGATCGGCAGGCGCTGGAGCTGGGGGAAGCACAATTAAAGGCTGAGGAAGAGCAATTGAAAGCAAGACCAAAGGTTGAGGAAGCACAACTAAAGGCTAAACAAGCACAATTAAAGGCACAAAAGGAAAGGCTGGAAATGGAAACGGCGCTTGCAATGGCCGATGCTGAACTAAATTCTTACCAGAACCGCAAAAAACAACATCCTGCCAGACGGAGCGTGGTCGTCGAAACGAGTGGTGCACGCCCCTCGGAACCAGAGCAAAACGACCACTGCAACCACAGTTCGGCAACGGAATACCTCGAGCTGCCATCACGCCTCCGAGCAACCCACTTAAGCATCCCAGTGAGTGCCAAACCCATAATGTCAAGCACCCTAATGGAACGGCCCACCCAAGGTAACGAACACTCACTTTACAACACTGACATAGTGGAGCCTCAGGGTAGGATGCCACTTCAGGCAGATCTTACAGAAATGTTTGCAAAGAGTCAGAGGCAACATTCCTTACCCTCGCGCAACGTTCCTCCATTCTATGGTGATCCTCTTGAGTTCACGTCCTTCGTAAGAGCCTTTAAACACGCCATCGAAACCAACACTGATAGCAATCATGATAGGCTGTTCTTTCTCGAGCAGTATACTGAAGGACAGCCTAAGAACCTAGTGAGAAGCTGCCTGCTCATGCCAGAACATCGTGGCTACGCAGAGGCTATGAAACTGTTACATGACAATTTCGGAAATAGACAAATAATCGCTACAACGCTGATGCAAAAGGCACTCAACTGGCCGGAAATAAAGTCAGAGGACGGAAAGTCGCTAAAAACTTTCTCCCTGTTCCTAGTAGAATGTTACAATACCATGTCAAGCATTAACTACATGGATGAGCTAGACAATGCTACCAACTTGAGAGGTGTTGCCTCAAAACTGCCCTACAAATTGCGTGAAAAATGGAGAAGCCACGTATACGAGTACGAAGAGCGCAATGAAGAAACAGCTAAGTTCGTGCAGCTGATGAAATTCGTAGAACGGGAAGCAAAGGCAATGTCTAACCCACTTTTTGGAGACCTGAACGTTTCGACTAGTGGTACAACGACTAGTGGTAAAAGGCACAGCAGCAAATCCTCTCCAGGATTCAAGCCAAAAACTGAAGAAAAGAGGGGCAGCAGCTTTGCGACCGGCGTAAAACAGGTTGGTAAAAATCATAGAGACTCAATCACAGTAAAGAGTAGTGGTGCATTAGTTATTAGTGCCTTCACTAAACCTTGTGCATCCTGTGAGCAAGATCATACCCTAGACGAATGCCACAAGTTTAACAATGAGACATATAAGGTCAAATTGGACTTTCTAAAAAAGAATGGATTCTGCTTTGGCTGTTTAGTAAAAGGACATTTAAGCAAAGACTGCACGAAGAAAATTACATGTCAGTTGTGCTCAAAGAAACATCCTCGCATGCTACACATTGCAGCAAAGGACACAGCTCAAGCGATCGTAAAGGCTGACGAAACCGAACCAGTTCAAACATTGCCCGTTGCAGCGAGTCACGAAACGAGTGCGTGTATCGGGGCTGGAGATGACTGTATTCTCTCCATAGTACCTGTTAAAATAAAGTCCAAAAAAGGCAACAAGACAGTAAAAGTATACGCCTTTATGGACCCAGGTAGCTCTGCTACATTTTGTACAGAGTCACTAGCAAGGCGATTAAATGTACAAGGTAAAAAAATTGACATCATGTTAAGCACCCTGAACGCGAAGAAACAAGTAAAAAGCTATGTGCTTACTGATCTAGAGGTTAGCAGTCTGGAAGAAAACACCTTTGTTGAACTCCCCAAAGTGTTCACACAAAAGAGTATCCCAGTCTCAGTGGAAAATATTCCACAACAGCACGACATTGATAAGTGGCCATACCTCAGCGAAGTAAAACTGCCTTACATTAATGCTGGAGTTGAAATTCTCATAGGTAACAAAGAGCACAGGCTCCTAGAACCATGGCGAGTAATTAACAGCAGGCACAATGGGCCATATGCAGTAAAGACTGCTCTTGGATGGACCATAAATGGACCTCTTCGAGAGTCGGTCGAGGAAGGCACATGTGACAATGAGCAAGTGAGCGTTGCAGTCAACAGAGTCTCCATCGAAAGTGTGGAACAAATGCTGATACAACAGTACAACCATGATTTTCCTGAACGGAACTGTGATGACAAAGCTGAGTTGTCACAAGAGGACTATCAGTTTTTAGACTCTGTAACTAACTCCCTGCAATTTACCGATAATCACTTCTACATCGGTCTCCCATTTAAGAAAGCAGCTATTCAAATGCCCAATAACCGAAGCGCAGCCATGCAGCGCGCACTGAACCTCAAACGGAAGTTTAAGCATAACCTCTCCTTTCACAAAGAGTATTTAAACTTCATGAATGACATGTTTGAGAAGGGTCATGCAGTCAAGGTCCCCACACCCCACCTAAGTCGACAAGACGGGCAGGTGTGGTACATACCTCACCATGGTGTGTACCATCCTCAAAAGAAAAAGCTAAGGGTAGTCTTTGACTGTGCTGCCAGCTATCAGGGAATATCATTAAATAGCGAGCTTCTGCAGGGACCCGACCTGACAAACTCACTCATTGGGGTGCTCGCACGCTTTAGACAAGAAGAAGTTGCCATGATGGCAGATGTGGAAGCCATGTACTATCAGGTCAGAGTTCCGGAAAAGGACACAGACTTGTTGCGTTTCCTGTGGTGGCCGAACGGAGACGTGAGTCAGGACTTGGTTGAGTATAAAATGGTTGTTCATTTGTTTGGTGCAAAATCATCTCCAAGTGTAGCTAACTTCGCCCTTAGGAAAACAGCAGAAGAAAACCGCAGCAATGCATCTGCCGAGGCAGTCAACACAGTACTTAAAAACTTTTATGTAGACGACTGCTTGAAGTCTGTCTCTAGTCATAGTCAAGCAGTTGCGCTATATAGTAATCTCACCAAACTGTGCGCAAGTGGAGGGTTTCACCTCACCAAGTGGGCAAGTAATAGTCGTACATTGCTAGCTTCCATCCCTGAGGGTGAGAGAATTAAAGACATGAGGGACTTAGATCTGAGTAAAGACGTACTCCCTGTTGAGAGGGCTCTAGGGGTGCTGTGGTGTATTAATTCAGACACGCTCAAGTTCAAGATTAGTTTAAAAGAGCGGCCTGTGACTAGAAGAGGAATCTTGTCAGTCACTAGTTCAATTTATGACCCCTTAGGCTTCCTTGCACCAGTCATACTGCCAGCTAAGATTTTAATGCAGCAGTTATGTAAAGAGAGACTCGCTTGGGACGATGACATTCCCGAACAATTTATAAAACGATGGAGGGCCTGGCTACACGAGTTGCATCAATTGTCTGAGTTTAGTGTAGCAAGATGCGTAAAACCAGTTGACTTTGGAGTCACAAATACAGCACAACTTCACCACTTCTCAGATGCAAGTGAAATGGGATATGGAGTTGTCTCATATATTAGGTTAGTAAATGCTGATGGACTTACACACTGTGCATTCATGATGGGGAATTCTCGCGTAGCGCCCTTGAAACAAACTACTATCCCCCGAATGGAATTGACAGCGGCAGTGGTCGCCGTAAACAACGACAAAATGCTGAAAGGTCAACTGGAAATAGAACTGCTGGACTCTGTGTTTTGGACCGACAGCACAACTGTTTTGAGATACATTGTTAATGAAAAACTTCTGACGCTGCTTCCAGAGGAGTTTCCTGTGAAAAATTCATGAAAAATAACAATTGGATCCATGGTCCCCCCTTTCTTAACACACCAGAGAGTAAATGGCCTGAAAACATTCACGATCTGTCGACGAAAGAGGATGACATTGAGATTAAACACTCAGCCTCAGCGAATCTCGTAAAAACTACAGAGAGCACAGATGCCGTGAGTAAACTGATTAACTATCACTCTGACTGGTATAAGTTAAAAAGATCCGTTGCCTGGATTCTTTGCGTTAAAGATATGCTTAAACAGAGAACAAAAAGGATCAAGGGACAGGCAAACAACTCAATAACAGAAAACCATAAGTCTCTAACAATTAAGGACTTAACAAGGGCAGAAAACGAAGTCATTAAGTTTGTTCAAAACCAAAAATTCAAGGATGAAATTTCCATGTTACAAAAGGGTAATGCTTCCGTAAAAGGAAACAGTTGTCTCTCCAAACTAGATCCAGTACTGCAGGATGGAGTGCTAAGAGTTGGAGGACGTCTTGGTAGGTCTGCAATGCCTGAGCATGCAAAACACCCTGTCATTATACCCAAAGACTCACACATTACAACTTTAATCTTAAGAAACACTCACGAACAGGTCGGACATTGTGGAAGGAATTATATGCTTTCAAAATTGCGGCAGAAATACTGGATTCCGACAGCAAATTCCCTTGTGAGAAAGTTTCTGTCCAGTTGTGTGACATGCAGAAAGATCAGAGCGAAGAATAGTGAACAAAAAATGTCAGAACTGCCACGCGATAGAATAACACCAGATCACCCACCGTTCACTAACGTAGGGGTAGACTATTTTGGACCCTTCGAGGTCAAACGGGGTAGAAGTAATGTTAAAAGATATGGCGTATTGTTTACTTGTCTGACAACAAGAGCCGTGCACATTGAAGTCGCGCAGTCATTAGATACAGACTCCTGCTTAAATGCTATTCGACGCTTCATGTGCAGAAGAGGCCAGGTGTCAGTTATGAGAAGTGATAATGGAACAAACTTCACAGGCGCTGAGACTGAATTGCGTAAAGCTATCCAACAGTGGAATCAGTCAAAAATTGAAGGCGTCCTCATGCAAAAGGGGATACAATGGATATTTAATCCTCCTGCTGGGTCTCACTTCGGTGGAATATGGGAAAGGCAGATAAGGTCAGTTAAAAAAATCTTGAGGTCTGTACTAAAAGAACAAACACTAAACGATGAGAGCTTGCACACATTCCTGTGTGAGGTGGAAGCTATAATAAATGACCGTCCCCTTACCACCGCTACAGACGATCCCACAGACCTGGAGCCCCTGACACCTAACCACCTGCTGCTGATGAAAAAACAGCCAAACTTGCCTCCTGGTCTTTTCAAAAAAGAGGACACTTACGCACGTCGCAAGTGAAAGCAAATTCAGTATCTCGCCGACCTATTCTGGAAGCGATGGGTGCGTGAATACTTGCCCTTGCTTCAGGAGCGCCAAAAATGGTCTCAAGTGAGAAAAAACCTCTCGATTGGAGACGTAGTTCTAATAATTGATGAGTCTTCTCCAAGAAATTCATGGGTCGTCGGACGGATCACGAAAGTGTTCCCTGATAAAAAAGGACTTGTGAGACGTGTACTGGTCAAAACTAAAACCAGTACCCTGGAAAGACCCATCGATAAGCTGTGCCTGATATGTGAAATGGACTGTTAATTACCTTATAAAGTAGTCATGTTCCTTTCATTTGGTACGCAGCAATATGAATACCTTAAGTTAAACCGTTAAAAAATGTTTAAAGTGTTAAGAAAGTTAATTCTAAAGTGTTAAGAAAGTTAATTCAAATTTTAATCCAATAGTAAATGTTGTGGCCCAATTGTAAAAAAAAAGAAAAAACAACAAAACAAAAAATGTGTGTAATTGTCAGTCCTCCTGCCTGTCAATTAGGGGCTGGAAATGTAAGGGCCATATTTCATCCTTGTGATTTGTTGTTATGTTTATCTTATTTCAGTTTATTAGTTAAGCATTAAGCATTAAGTATCATACATATAATTTGTATTGTGACATCATTTCATGTGTTGTTCTGTGACATCACCCCACAGTTATGCAGTTCCATGTCTATCACGCATGTTAGTTGTAGTTGTTGTTAAGACACGGAAGGATACAGAAAGGTGTGGAGCACACAAGCATTTGACCGTGATAACGTGAGACAGTAAGCTAAAAGGAATACAGTAAAATAAGTTGTTGTAACTGTAATCTATCGAAGCTACTGTACAGAACACAGCAAGCGACTTGTCGTGACTACAGTGGATTTATGCAAGAAACTGTAACAACCGTTGTTTTTGATGTTGAAAATAAACAAGAGACAAAGAAATCAACGAAACGTCTGATGTCGTCAGTGACACTGTGTAAGTAAAGACACACGTCAGAACTTGTGAATAACATGCACCTACACAACTTGTTCCTTACTTAAACAGTACACAGTATACATGTTGCACTACCTCAGCCTGTCTGCACAGTGTACACACCTTATGCGAACATTAAACATAGGCTTGTCTTCTGGAGTACTCCATAAAAATATTAATTACTTTAAAAATATAAATGCCCGAAATACTTTATTCTCCAAATGTACAACCCACAGGAACCTTTCTTGGCAGACAAGCACAAAAACACACAGGTAGCATGAAATCAAGAGAAGTATAATTAACTAGCTCTTATCTGACTGCCCTAGGGAACGTGGACTTTCACTACTATTGGTACAATTATAATTTGAACACTTTTTAACACAAAAACTTTGTGTTAATATTGTCAATATAGTGGAGGTTGCTGTGTGCATCTCTCACTCTCGCTCTCTTTGAGACATGCTCTCCTTCTGTCTCCTCTGTCTGTCCATGACCCACTTGCAAGTGTGTGTGTGTGTCTAAGTTTTAACTCTGAGCTGCACAGTCCTTACAAGTGGAGCAGGAAGGAGATATTTATACACACACACGCACACACAGTTATAATACTTTCTTATTACAAACAGCATTATGATTTATTATATATTTTAGAGAGTGTGATGTCATAATTTTTTGTGTGAACTGTGTGATCATGTGTATTTGAGTGTGAATGTGAGTGTGCACATGCATGTGTGTATCCGTTTGTGTGTTCATGAGTGTGTGCGCATGCACGTGACAGAAAGACAGAAGGGTGAGAGCAGCTCTGTGGATGTACTCTGAACTGACTAGTGGATTTTTTATTATTATTGTCAGAATTCAGGACAACTTTTACTTTAAAAAAATATGGGCAGAGAACACACAAGAGGACCAATAATGGACAAAAGATGATTAATAGAAGCAACCAATCAGCTGGTATGTATGGATGTGATTTGTTTATTTTTTTTAAGAATGATGTAAATGCATTCAAATGATTATCTGAAATTGTTTACATTCATGTTGTTGGCTTTTTCACAATGTTAACACCACCTCATGGAAAACTTTATGAGGTAAATGTATCGATGTGGAAATGCTGATTGATTGTCTGTGTGGTAGTGGGTACAGCTTCTTAGGTGGAATGCAAATATTATGTGTAATAGCATTTTCCTGCAAAATGATGAGACTTACTGATTTTAATACTACTGTCTCACACTGCTTCATCAGTCTTATCTTCATCATCAATTTTCACCTGCATCACTAAAGCCCCACCTACGTGAGTACCTACTGGATCTTACAGTCTTTATCACAGTCTAATCTAATCACCAATCTCTATGAATCCCCTGATCCTTAAACTGTAAACCCTCTAATTTCTGCACATAACATCATTTGGTCTATGACTTAAGTCCAAACGTTATTTAAAAAGTTCCCAGTGTTTAGAGTCTAGTTATGGAGTTATAGATTTTTTAAGTAGCTTTTTCTCTGGGCCGAAGCACCTGAGAGTGAGTTCTGTAATATAGTTTCTAGTATATGCATAGTGCTATATGTAATTATTTCATCCATACGGGTTTTATTGGACAAAATGGTTTCCACACTTAGTATTAAGCAGCACAGAGAACATAACCTAATCCAGCAGATAATGAAAAGTTTATGCTCACGGTTGCTTTTTTTTATGCATCATGCACTATTAATTTGTTAAATTAATAAAATAAGGGTAGTGTTTGTGTTAAATCAATCACCTCTGCTATAAAGAAGGAAAATTTAAGTCATATCAATTCAGTTTTATTTATATAGAGATTTTACCACTGGACAGCATTACAGGAATCAGGGGTGAGATTATACATCTGTTAATTCCAGAGTTGAAGAAGCAATGAAAAACCACGAGGAACCGGACTCAAAAACAGTACCCATCCTTATTTGGGTGATGCCAGATAGTACGACCAAAATCTATACCTGTGCTATAAGGGTAATTTAAATCTCACGGTATCTCAGAAGTGCCATGTGTAAGTCACTCTGGATAAGAGCATCTGCCAAATTCCTAAATGTAAATGTGTATCTTGACAGAGAGATAGATAGACCGATAGAGAGAGAGAGAGAGGTTGGCTTTTTTTCTGAGATTTGTGCTGCATTGGCTTTTCTGTGGGATCAGACCAGACGAGTTGGCCTATGGTCTCCATGGGCATGGATGAGCCTTGGGTGCCCATGATCCTGTCACCAATTTACCCAGGTATAAATGATGACTACTGTTGTTAACTTCACTTATCATTGTAGACTGCACCAGGTTGCCACTAGTATGATGCCATATTTCTAGTTGTATCTAATTTTCTTTCTTTCTGTCTTTCTTTCTTTCTTTCTTTCATTCTTTCAAGTCATTTTTTTCAGTTTCAGTTGCCCCACATCAGGGCACAGTGTTTTTCACTGTGAAAAATTTTATTCCCAGCCTCAGGTAGTGTCTTTACCCATAATATAAAAGCTGCTTGTTCCTGAAAATCAAGCATTTTTTTTTTTTTTTTTTACATATCTGTTTGTACTTTGCTTGAATGTGTTTGCACTCATTGTGGTTGTGTTATATCTTATGTCTCAAAACTTTCCTCCTTCCTAAGAATTCCTATACACAGTACTTATCAAAAGGGGCAAGCTTTCTTATTCAATGTGAAATAACACATATTGCATAAGTACAACACCAACAACAACAGACAGTTGTTGGTTTAAGACACAGAGGTCAGTTGTTCTGGAATAGTTCTCGAAAGTTCTTGTTAAGTGCATTTGCAAAACCAATCAAGCCCCATGATAAAAATGGCTCTCATGAAGACCTTACTTTTTCATTTAGAGTTACCAGTCTCACAAAATAAACAATTAACAAACAGCACTTTGGATTAAAGCTAATATAAAGCTTTACAGAGCAGATCTCAACAAATGAGATTATGAAAATATTTTAAACATCTTTAGCATTGTTATACAGTGTAGAAATAAATAAAAATGATGAGTGACCATGGAACTAGAAGGTTGACTGGCAGTATGGTAAATAAAAGTTCAGTTAAAAAAAATCACTCCATTTTAGTACAAAATCAGAATTGAGTACAGAATAAGATTCCGGTTTACTGGCCAAGTACGATAATACACACAAGAAATTTAATTCCATCTGTTGGTGATTCTCAAAGGTACATAACACTACATTTTGTTTATGAACAAGACAAACTACAAATACAAAAATACACAGGAAGTACACAACATTCAACAAGTATACACATTAAGTAAATATAAATGTATGTAACAGGACAGCAATTTGCATAAAGTGTGAGCATGGTTGTGCAAATAACAGTGTTGTATATCAAATATGACAAAGAAGGTTTTTTTTTGTATGTTTGTACAATACCCATATACAATTGGCCAAAACAGTATTGCTGCTGATTTACTTATATATGTTTATTATTATTATTTAAGTCATACCTATAATACAGACAATGTGTGTCATAAAAGCTATTTCTGACATTTATGCAACATGGGTTGACCAGTCTTGCTTCCCTAAAAATTCAAGTAGAAAACTTCAGCCATTTCGCAAAGATGATTTTATATCCTCCTGAGACCTGAAAGAAAAAAAGTTTCATATTTACATTTTTTTAATATAACATAAGTCTGTGACATGTCAAAAACATATCTCACAGATTTTTTAAAAAAAACTTTATTTAAAAGTTATTAAAAGTTTATTTATTAGTTTTACCATGTCTCTTGTAATGGACACTGGGTCTTGCTTTGTCGATAGAAGTACAATGAATTTTAGTTGTATTTAGTAACATATAATATAGGTATATTTATAATAAGTAATATAGTTGAAAGCAACAATGAACAGGCCTAAGCACCTTGCGCCATCACCACCCAGGCAAAGCTATGATGTCACTCAATGTGATGTCACTGAACGGCTCGGGTTACTTTGCTCTGACCCTGTTCCCTGAAAAGGCGGGAACGAGATGCTGCGTGAAAATGCTATGGGAAACATCTTGTCATGTTGCCGGTTGTAAAGCATGTGTGTATCAAACACGTCAAATTTTTGCCTTTTATAACCTCGGTGGGTGACGTCATCTGATAAGACGCACCTGCAGGTTATAAATAGGAGTGAACCGGAAACATACCTCAGATGGATTTGTCTTAACGGACGTCCGGTCACTTAGGCAGTGCGGCATTGGGACGCAGCATCACGTACCCGCCTTTTCAGGGAACAGGGTTACAGCAAAGTAACCTGAGACGTTCCCTTTCAAAGGCTACACTCGATGCTGCATGAAAACGCTATGGGAACAAGAGTGCCAACGCCGCCACACTGCAAGTGTCTGGACTCCAAGGTTGTGTAGCGTGTGCGCACATGGCCGAGAAGGTCTCAGAACTATGTCTGGGTAGCTGACTCGAGGACCTGTGAGCCCATAGCATGAACATCCAGACTATAAATGTAACAAATGCGGAGAGGACAACCCTCCTTGTCACACACTTGCTGCAGGGGAATACCTCTTGCTAGTGCAATAGATGAGGCGAACCCCCTGGTTAAATGAGCCCTGATTCCTAGAGGCGAAGTGAGCCCAAGCGCCTCATAGGAAAGGGCAATAGCCCAGTGTAGTGGCGGCCGCCCCCCGGTTGCGGCCCCAGACCAAAAGACAAAAGCTGCTCTGACTTACACCACTAGAAATCTGAAGAGCACGTACTGGACACAGTAAGTGAAGTCTCTCCTGCTCCGAAGCTGTAAAGGCGGAGGACAGAAGGCTTCAAAAACAATAGGGTGCATGTTGGCAAATGTGTGCGGAGAGGACCAACTCTCCGCGTCACACACTTGCTGCAGGGGAATACCTCTTGCTAGTGCAATAGATAAGGCGATCCCCCTGGTTGAATGAGCCCTGATTCCTAGAGGCGAAGTGAGCCCACGCACCTCATAGAAGAGGGCAATAGCATCTCTCACGCAGCTTGCGGCCCCAAAACAAATCTGCTCTGACTTATGCCACTGGCTGATGCGGTGGACGTAAATCTGAAGAGCTTGTACTGGACACAGTGAATGAAGTCTCTCCTGCTCCGAAGCTGTAAAGGCGGAGGACAGAAGGCTTCAAAAACAATAGGGTGCATGTTGGGAATGAAACTTTCGGAAGATAGTTAGTGGGGATGCAAAATGGCCCTGAGTAGCCCAGGGGCAAAGTCTAGGCAGAATGGGGAGACTGACAGATCTCCGATCCTCTTAGAGAGGTAACACCATTAAGAAAAACCATCTTGAGGGTCAGAAACCTAAGGCGCTGAATCTAGTGTTTCAACAAGGGGGCACAAGACCGAGGACAAACCGAGGACCGAGCAGAAACTCCAGCACTGAACCAATTCGGCAGTGGACTGGGTCTACCTGCTTCGTCATCCACCAACTTTCAAATAAATTCCATTTGAGGGCATGAGCTCTTCTAGGGGAGGCAGCCCTAGCACTTAGAATAGTCTTAATTACGCTGGCTGGAAGACCAGCTTTCAATTCAATTCAATTCAATTTTATTTATATAGCGCTTTTAATTGTCCCAAAGCAGCTTCACAAAAAAAAAAAATTTAAGATTTTTTTTTTTTTAGAAAAGAAAAGAAGCTTGACTTAGTTGGTCCTGTTCAGGGACCGCCAAGGCGTACAGACGCAGGGGCTGGAAGTCAGAGAGTAGTAAAGGGGACATTTGCTGATCTTACGAGGCAAAGAGGTCCACCTCTGCTACATGAAATTTCCCAGAATGTAAATCGCTCTGAGGGACAGGAACCTGGTGCGCTAGCTATTTAGCGGCGCGAGCACAGTCTGCCCTGGTGATTAATATATGAGACTGCCATAGTTCAATTCAATTCAATTCAATTTTATTTATATAGCGCTTTTAACAATGGTCATTGTCTCAAAGCAGCTTCACAAAAAAAAAAATTAAAGAATTTTTTTTTTCTAGAAAAGAAAAGAAAATATTTGGAAGTGTGTATGTGTGAGAAAAATGTGTCTAGATAATAATGAAATGAATGAATGATGAATGAAATGTCTCTGATGAGCAAGCCAAGGGTGACGGCGACAGTGGCAAGGAAAAACTCCCTAAGATGGCAATAGGAAGAAACCTTGAGAGGAACCAGACTCAACAGGGAACCCATCCTCATCTGGGTAATAACAGATAGAAATAACATCATGTGTGTTGTGCAGGTGAAAGTTTAATATAACAGAAGTTGTGTAGATTCAGTTCAGCAGTAGGTGCCGAGGGCAGATGGCGTCTGGATCACTGGAAGCACAGGAGCAGGATGGTAGCTCCAGCCATCATAAAGCAGAATCTAGCTGGAGCAGGTCCTTCTCAAGATGCCTTAGAAACCTCGCAGGGTTGGCCTTTGTCTACTAAAGCTGGCACAATCTCCAGATGCCTCGGGATGGGTAGAGAAATACAGAAAAGATGGAGAGAATTAGCGTAGTTGCCATTCAGGATAGGTGTATTGGAGTATGAGGTTATGGGATGAGTTACGCGTATGCCAGATTAAAGAGATGCGTCTTGAGTCTACTTTTAAATTGGGAAACCGTGTCTGCTCCCCGAACAGTGTCTGGAAGGCTATTCCAAAGCTTTGGAGCCAAATATGAAAATGCCCTGCCCCCTTTTGTAGATTTTAAAATTCTGGGAATTACCAGAAGTCCGGAGTTTTGTGATCTTAAGGGACGTGGTGGATTATAGCGTATCAAAAGACTGGTTAGGTATGTGGGAGCTAAACCATTTAAAGCCTTGTATGTAAGTAGTACTATTTTGTAATTAATTCTAAATTGAACAGGTAGCCAGTGCAGGGATGATAGTATAGGTGTTATATAATCATATTTTCTGGATCTAGTGAGAACCCTGGCGGCTGCATTTTGGACTAACTGTAGCTTGTTTATTGAGGATGCAGGACAACCACCTAGTAATGCATTACAATAGTCCAGTCTGGAGGTCATGAATGCATGAACTAGCTTTTCTGCATCAGATACGGATAGGATACTCCTAAGTTTGGCAATATTTCTAAGATGGAAAAAGGCTGTTTTTGTGATATTGGAAATATGAGTTTCAAAAGACAAGTTACTGTCTAATATCATGCCCAGGTCTTTTACTGTTGAGCTGGTAGTAACAGTACATTCTTCTAAACGCAGGCTGAATTGTGAAAGCTGTTGTGTGCTGGTTTTTGGGCCGATGAGCAATATCTCTGTCTTATCTGAATTTAGTAAAAGAAAAATATTGGTCATCCAATCTTTTATGTCCTGGACACACTCTGTTAATCTAGACAACTTGGGTATTTCATCTGGTTTTGTTGAGATGTATAATTGGGTATCATCAGCATAACAATGGAAACTAATCCCATGCCTTCTAATGATGTTTCCCAGGGGAAGCATGTAAATTGAGAACAGGAGAGGTCCTAAAACTGACCCTTGTGGGACCCCATATTTCACTGGCATTACATCAGACGGTACTCCATTTAGATCTACAAAATGGTATCGATCAGACAGGTATGATCTAAACCATTTTAATGCCTGCCCCTGAATACCTATATGATTTTGTAGGCGATCTATGAGAATATTATGATCTATGGTGTCGAATGCAGCACTTAGATCAAGTAAGACTAGTATTGAGATGCAGCCTTGGTCTGAAGCTAAAAACAAGTCGTTTGCAATCTTAACTAGTGCAGTTTCTTTACTATGATGAGGCCTGAAACCTGACTGAAATTCTTCTAGGATGTTGTTTTCCTGCAAGAGTGTGCATATTTGAGCTGATACTACTTTTTCTAATATTTTTGATATGAACGGAAGGTTTGAAATCGGTCCATAATTTGTTATTTCATTCGCGTCCAAATTAGATTTTTTAAGAAGCGGCTTAATAACTGCCAGCTTCAAAGGTTTAGGGACGTGACCTAGATATAATGAAGAATTAATAATGTTTAGAAGTGGCTCTCCAACTGTAAGCATCACTTCTTTTAAAAATCTGGTTGGTATTGGGTCTAACAGGCACGTTGTTGATTTAGCTGAGGTGATAAGTTTATACAGCTCTTCCTGTCCTATACCTGTAAAGCACTGAAAATCTAAATGCGAAGCTCTAGGCTGAACTAGATCATGAGATGCTATTAGAGGTTGAACCTCTGTTATTTTCTTCCTTATGCTATCGATTTTTTCATTAAAGAAGTCCATAAAATCTTCACTACTAAAATGTTGTGGAGTACTCTCTGCAGGCATCTTAGGTTTTGTTAGGCGGGCTACTGTACTAAATAAGAACTTGGGATTGCTTTGGTTTCTTGCTATCAGTTGGCTAAGATGCTCGGTCCTAGCGGTTTTTAGAGCACGTCTATAGCTGCACATACTGTCTTTAAACGCAATTCGAAAAACTTCTAATTTAGTTTTTCTCCATTTTCGCTCAAGGTTATGGGTTGCTCTCTTTAGGGCGCGAGTATGACTATTGTACCAAGGAGCAAGTGTTTTATCTCTAACTTTTTTTAATCTGATGGGAGCAACAGTGTCTAATGTACTGGTAAAAATAGTACCCATGCTGCAAGTCACTTCATCTAGATCGTCTGCATTTAGGGGTCTAATAAGAATTTGGGACAGATCCGGTAGATTACTTGTGAATCTGTCTTTAGTGGTTGGATTCATATTTCTAACAAATCGATAACGTGGAGAGACACAGCTAATCTGTTCTACGGGTAGAGTATATATCAGGAGGTGATGATCTGTAATATCATCACTTTGAGGTGAAATCTCTATATTAGAGACATCTATACCATGGGATATAATTAAATCTAGTGTATGATTACAGAGGTGAGTTGATCCATTTATATTTTGTTTAACCCCAAAGGAATTTAGTAAGTCCGTAAATGCGAGGGCTAAAGTGTCGTTAGCATCATCTACATGAATGTTAAAGTCACCTACTATCAACACTTTGTCAGAGTTAACAATTAGGTCTGATAGCAGATGTCCAAATTCTTTTAAAAAAATCGGCATATGGCCCTGGGGGTCTGTACACGGTGGCCAGAGTAAAATATAGCGCGGGTTTATTATGTATTTCATTAAGTGCAACATTAATGACGAGCACTTCAAATGAGTTAAACCTGGGCCTTACTTTCTGAGTAACAGTGAGTACATCTTTGTAGATAGTGGCGACACCACCACCGCAACCAGTTAGACGGGGCTCGTGCTTATAAAAATATCCTGACGGAGTAGACTCATTCAGACCAATATATTCATTTGGTTTAAGCCAGGTTTCAGTGAGGCAGAGTGCGTCAAGGCAATAATCTGATACCATTTCATTAACAATAAGTGCTTTAGGCGCAAGGGATCTAATGTTGAGAAGTCCAAACTTTAGAGGTAGACTTCGATTACTTATTTGGCCTTTTTCTGGTTTAATGGTTACCAGATTGTTTCGGCTGGATTTAACGAATTTATTCTTTTTTCTCACTATTCGGGAAACAGACACAGTTTCTATAGTACAAGCTATGTGTGTGCGTCTATTAGTATGGTGGGTTGTATTGTGGCTGATATCTAAAGAATCTGAGGTATGACTTACCGCCAGTCAGATGGTTCGCAATGTCCTGGAGATGTTGTCAGAGAGGACCGCTGCTCCGGCTCTGCTAGGGTGCAGGCCATCTGTGCGGTAGAGCCTAGGATGCTCCCAGAAAACATTCCAGTTATCAACAAAGGGTAATCTCTGTTGTTGACACCAAGATTGTAACCATTCATTGAAGGAAAATAATCTACTGAACCTCTCGATTCCTCTCTGAAATGTCGGAAGTGGTCCAGACACGACGATCTTTGTCGTGGGTGATGTGCTGCGGACCTTCTCAACCAGGCTCCTGAAGTCCTTCTTTAGGATCTCCGTCTGCCTCAGCCTGATGTCGTTGGTGCCAGCATGAAGAACCACAGCTCGAATGTTCTTCCTCAGGGCCGCAGGCACCTGTGCAGCAACATCAAGAACACGTGCCCCAGGTAAACAGCGCGTGTATGCCTTACCTTTAGCTGTGGTAGCACACACGTGCCGGACAATGGAGTCTCCGATGACCAGCGCGTCGTGTGCCGTCTCACGGAGAGGAGCGAACAGTTTCAGGTTGAGATCTCGAAGACGGGTGGTGGCGGAGGAGGAGAGGTCCTCGCCCGGGGCTTGGCATGCGTCTTCTGGCGCGCTGCTGCAGTATCCAGGCCCCGTGTTATCCCAGCGCCGGGGTGAAGGAAACCTGGGCGGGCTGCGTCCTCGGTGCGTTGGACCTGGGAAGAGAAGCACGTGGAGTAGAGGTTGTCGGAGAATTCTCATGCCAAGAAATAGCCGGTGCGAAAGAGCGTAAACAAACTTGTGATAGCTGGGCTAACGGGCTAGCGATGCTAATGGAAAGCCGGCTAGAAGTGGTGTGCTGCAAAACAATTAAAACTTATACGAAATAAACTTATACGAAAACGATATAACACGCGTTTCGAGTGAATATATTATAAGGTAGTATGAAATACTTATCTGTTATATGTTTACTCTTCGTAAGGGGACGAAAAAGTAGAAAAATTGGTCAGTCTGGCGGAGCTCGGAAAAAAGCAGCGTCGTCGTGAAAAGGACGTTGTCCACCCGCACTAGGACATGGTAGTCTCAACTGTTGTAAGAAGTGCTTTAGGGCCAGAAATAGAGCCATCATTTTGAGGCACTTGATGTGCCATGCAAGAAGATTGCCTCTCCAGCTCCCTTGGGCTGGACGGTCATCTAAGACCGCACCCCAGCCCATGAGGGTCTGTCGTTAGCATCTGCGACAACAAGATAAACTTAGAGTAGGACCCAGAGTCTGAAACTGGGGTCTGAACCACATAGGAAGGGTACGAAGCACCTGGCGCGTAGCCCTTATCGGGGATTGGCCCTAGAGTAAAATTCCCTGGTTCTTAGCCACAACTGAAATGCTCTCATAAGCAGAAGGCCCAATGGTGTCACTGTGGATACAGCTGCCATGAGAGATAAGATCTCTGAAAGTGATGGTCACTTTCTGGTCTAGCTTGATTTCCTTGAGGGTGTTGAGAATGGATTCGACACGAGCGGGAGACAGCTGTGCCCGCTTACACTCGAATCCCATGTAACACCCACATATGTTGTCCTCTGAACAGGAAAGAGCATGCTTTCATGGCGTTGGATCTCAATCCTAAGAAACAAAGATTAGCTAGGACGACATGCTGATGTCGAAGCGCTAGCTACTGAGACTGGGCCAGCCAGTCATGTAATTCAAATACGGATGCTCTGGAGTCGTAAGAGACAGAACTACATCCATGTATTTTGTTTATGTGTGGTAAAGCCCACAAAATCTAAAAATTGGACGCAGCCCCCTGTTCCTCTTGGCAACCAAGAAATACTGAATGTAGTAGCCTGACTCTCTGTCTGGTAGGGGAACATGTTACATGGCCCCATTTCCCAGCAACTTCTGTCAGCAGATGCGCACTTTCCGGTTTCATGGAAGTGGAGACCATGCCATTGAAATGCAGAGGGTGATGTGAGAACTGAATCCTGTAGTTTCTCTCTACAGTGCTTAGTACCCAAGGAGATATACTTGGCAGTAGCTTCCATGCTGCCAGTTTCTCAAAAAGGGGCAAAGTCTCGGCAGCTTGGTTAAACAGGGGGGATTGTTAGATGTTCGGCATCCTGAAACATGACAGGGAAAAAAAACGAAGAACTAACATTTTATTGGAGACTGGTGTTGCCCGAAACAGTCAGACCCGGTCGAGACTGGGTGGCCGACAGTCCCGACTCTTGAGCACGGCGGGGAAGAAATTTATAATTTACTTGTTATATAACTTCGCCTCATGAACCTAGTGGTGACCGAGTTATTGACATCGCCAAGTAGGCCGGGAGGCGAGATGGGGCATCAAGGAGGAATGCACGATCCTTCTCCTTGATGCCCCTGAGATTCAATCACAAGTGCCTCTCCGCGGAAACCATCGCAGCTATAAAACGGCCGATAGCACAAGCCGTTTGCTTTGTTGCACGAAGAGACAAGTCTGTGGCCCGGCGTAATTCTAATACGCCCTACCTTGAAGAGCCCCGCCAGTACTCAAGTCTCTCAGCAGGTCAGCCTGGTAGGCGTGCAAAACCGCCATGGTGTGCAATGGAGCACCAACCTGACCTGCTCCCTGAAAAGCTTTTCCCTTTAGGGAGGATAAAAAGTCTACACAGCTTAAAAGGAAGTAATAGCTTTTCAGGAAGGATGATGTCCCGGGAGAGAGATAGCCTGGGAGCGTCTCTTCTATCTGCGTGTCATCATATAACCCCGCGCTTCCACTTCAACTATGTTTAAATAAATTAATAAGTTGATGGCAGGAAAACACGGGATAAATACAGCTTACTCCATGAAAGGGTTAACTCATATGGAGATTGCTAAGAAAAGGGGAGAGAGCGTCGTTGAGGCTCTGCCCCCGGCCACCCGACAGAACCTGCCGTCTATGTTTTTATTTTTATTTTTTTAATTAACTTGTTTTTTTAAGTGCTTAGAGGCTATTACCATCTTCGCGGAAGCAAGAGAGGATGTTTATCCTTGCCCATTCACAAGAAGCGCCAGGGCCTGCTTAAGAGCGGACAGAGGAATTTCCCGATCCGATGAGAACACGAAAAAAATGAGTTTTTAAATCCGTCTCTCACAGCTCTGCCGGATGCATGAGTTTAAGCCCCAGGAATGCACAGCAACTCAAAGCTTCTCAAGTAATGCGAGGCGCGCGCGTAGCACTTAATCGAAGCAGTAAAGTGTAGAGATCGCCCTTCGATATGGATTATACACACGGAGGGACATCTCGTTTAAAGGGTTGCCATTATCGGTAAGTTAAACACTTATTATGCTGGTTAGACACTTAAAACTAGGTTAAAACAAGAACCTGAGAAATGTTTCTGGTTCACTCCTATTTATAACCTGCAGGTGCGTCTTGTCAGATGACGTCACTCACCAAGGTTATAAAAGCCAAAAATTTGGCGTGTTTGATACACACATGCTTCCCAACCGACGACATGACAAGATGTTTTCCATAGCGTTTTCACGCAGCATCGAGTGTAGCCTTTGAAAGGGAACGCTATGGGAACATATTTCTGTGTTGCCGGTTGTGAAGCATGTGTGTATCAAATTTTGCCCTATATAACCTCGATCATGTGACGTCATCTGATGAAGCGCACCTGCAGGTTATAAATAGGAGTGAACGGAAAACATTCCTGAGATCAATTTTGTCTGAAAGGACGTCCAGTCATGCAAGCAGTGCAGCACTGGAGCGCAGCATCTTGTTCTCGCTTTTTCAGGGAACAGGGTTACAGAAAAGTAACCCGAGACGTTCCCTTTCAAGAGCTACACTTGATGCTGCATGAAAACGCTATGGGAACAAGAATATCAAAGCCGCCCCACTGCAAGTGTCTTGACCCCCAAGGTTGTGTAGCGTGTGCACAATTGCTAAGGAGGTCTCAGAGCTAGCTCTGAGAGGCTGACTCGAGGACCCTTGAGCCCGGAGTAGCATGAACATCCAGACTATAGAATCTCACAAATGTGTGCAGAGAGGACCAACCTGCCGCATCACACACTTACTGCAGGAGAACACCTCTTGCCAGCGCAATAGATGAGGCAATCCCCCTTGATGAATAAGCCCTGTATCCTAGGGGCGAAGTGTGACTACGCGCCTCATAGGCTAGGGCAATAGCATCTCTCACCCGATGTGACAGCGTTTGGCATCTGAAGAGTGCGTACTGAAGACAGAAAGTGAAACCTTTCCTGCACCAGAGCTGTAAAAGGTGGAGGACAGAGGCTGGATGCATGGTCTAGAATGAAATTTGTTCGGGTGAGGATGCAGAATAGCTCTGACTAGCCCAGGGGCAAACATGGTAGGACGGGAAGCCTGCAGATCTTCAGTTTTCTTAAAAGAAGTAACTATAAGCAAAACCATTTTAAGGGTCAGAAGCCCGACAGGCGCTGACTCTAGTGGTTTGGAAGAACATGCCAAGCCAAAATAGCGGCTACGTACATTCTAAGGGTACTAGGGCATAAGGCCTAAGACAACTTTTTTTGCAGAAATCCAACACTAAAACAAACAGTGGACTGGGTCTACATGATTCACCCTGCACCACTTTCAAATACCCTCACCTCTCCTCAGTGCGTGAAGGTTCCAGGGCTCCCAACCTCATATGCCCTGGAATGTAAATCGCCTTGAGGGACAAGAACTGTTCCTGTGCCCAAAGCAGAACCTGGTGAGCTAGCTTATTTAAGCGGCGTGAGCACAGTCTGCACTGGCGATTATGTACGAGACTACTGTAGTGTTGTCCACCCACACTAGGACATGGTAGCCTCAACTGCTGGGGGAGGTGTTTCAGGGCCAAAATAAAGCCATTTCGAGGCAATTGATGTGCCATGCGAGAACATGGCCTCTCCAGCTCCCTTGGGCTGGATGGCCATCTAAGACCGCACCCCAGTCGATGAGGGAGGTGTCTGTCGTTAGCGTCTTGCGACGACAAAACGTACCTAGAGTGGGACCCAAAGTCAGAAACCGGGGTCTAAACCACATAAAAAGGGTACGAAGCCACCTTAAAGGTCCTACACATTATATTTTTCATTAAATTTAAATATGATCTTTAGGGTCCTAATGAAAAGTTTGTATTATACGTTAATTAAAAATTCAAAAGGATTGTGTAAAAAAAACACTACTTTTACCTGGTAAAAACTAGCTCTGTTCTCAGCAACCTGTTTCAGTACATGCTAATTTAAATGCTCATGACCTCTGCTGAGCCCGCCCCCCCCCCCTGTTCTGTGGAGCATGACATGTAGGGTATAGCGACGGAAGTGTAGTCCAGTGCGGGCAATGCTTTGGACTGCATTACCCACAAAGGATTGCCACAACGCAGTGCTTTGTGGGTAATGCAGTCCAAACTGGAAAACTATGGATTATACAGCCCGAGCCTGTTTTCTTCAGTCGTTTTTGGTTTGATTTAAGTACGGAACCCACGCGGAAGTTTGTAATATCGCCTGACAACGCAGAAATTAAAAGAATGGACATGCATCGACCCGTTTGTCTTTCTCATCACTGCATGTGCATGAATTAACGGGCTGTTGCGCTGCCGCGAGCAACAACAAGAAAAGCGGAGAAACTTACTGAGAGAGATACGGACGCGATGTGTTTACTGATGTGTTTACATGACTTCTTAATCTTCGACAGACATCATTATAAACCATCTAACGTAACAAAGGTAAGCATAATATAGTTTTCCGACTACATACACAGTTTGCAACTAGACAATCACCTTAATGCATTGTTTATTATAAACGGGCGATTAGGAATTATATAGAGACGGATGTACATAGAGAAGAAGCCATAACCATGTTCTATGAGAGTGTAAGTTAACTTACACTCAGCATTTATCGTGATTATTAGAAAAGGCGATCTGCAAAGAGTCATAGTAAAATAAATCACACTCACCGAGCCTGGTGAAGATGAAGCAGGAACACGAAGCGTTAGTACAGATCCATTTTTTAGGAGCAGCTTCCTAGTAAAACCTGCTTTATATTGACCCGCGTTTATAAAGCAGTCTGGTGAAAAATGATTATCGCAAACATGAACGCATTTAGGTAGATCAGCGGGGACGTTAGCTTTAAAAACTAAATTCAGCCACTGCGTCCTCAGTGGCTCAGATACCTAACCCTAGGTAGGTACCCTAGGTCACTAACCCTAGGTAGTGAATGACGACTGCTGTGTTCGCTATTACACCCAACAACTGTACACAACACTCGCTTAGGCGTCATTTTGCTCCAGCGGCGAAAAAACAATGGCCGACAGCGTCTTCTCACTCGGGGCGGGTCTTTGCTAAAACACCAGTGTCAATCAACTTGTGTAGGAACGCCCTCTTGTGGTGTGGCGTCACAAGGCAAGGCTTTTGCGATTGGCCTGATTTCAGAAGGGGGATGTTACTGTAATAAACGAAAAGAAAACCACTGGGCGGCTCTTTATCATCGTAGAGTGGTTGTGTACGCACTCTCCTAACACACAGTTTAGTCCAAACAGCTTAAAATAGTGCATGTAGTGCTGTATGACCCCTTTAAAGTTAAAGTCAACTTTATTGTCAATTCTGCTACATGTACAATGCATACATATAGAGAATCAAAATTACGTTTCTCTTATCCTCAATATAAATAACACTGAAGGGGGGGGACCTTAAATAACACAAACTTAGAAAAACCAACAGAGGTGAGGTAATTTAGTTACTGTCCTGCAAAAAGGGACAGTTAACAACACAGAAGGCAGATATGGAGAGAAATGGAACAGTGCAATAGGAATAGTGCAAATGTGCTCATTTTAGTTGATTAAAGTGACAAGTGACATTATAATGAGCAATATAAACCAAAAACAAGACAGGGTATAAATACAGTGTGAACAAGGTAAGTACTTAAAAAAAAAAATTATTATGTTATTTCCTGGGTTGAGGTAGTGAAGGTACCAATGGTGCATGGAGCACAAAGTGACAGGTGCAAGAGTGTGATTGAGAGTACATGTGAGTGTGTGTATGTGTGAGTTTGTGTGAGTGTTATGTGTGTCTGTATTAGTGTGTCCGTGTGTGTAAAATAGAGGAGTCAGAGTATGATGGTGGGAGAGGCCGAAGAGCACAGGGGAGGCAGAGCTGGAAGGGAGTTGAGCTTCCTGATCGCCTGATGGATAAAGCTGTCCTTCAGTCTGCTTGTCCTGGCTTGGAGACTCCTTAGTCTCCTCTCTGATGGTAGCAGGCTAAAGAAGCTCTGAGTCAGGTGGGTAGGTTCACGGGCGATGTTGAGAGCTTTTCGTGTGAGGCGGGTGTTGTAAATGTCCAGGAGGGAGGGGAGAGAGACACCAACGATCTTCTCAGCTGCTCTCACTATGCACTGAAGTGTTTTCTGGCAGGACGCATTGCAGGCGCCGAACCACACAGTGATGCAGCTGGTCAGCATGCTCTCAATGGTGCCTCTGTAGAGGGTGCGCATGATGGGTGTCGGGGCTCTGGTTCTTCTCAGCTTTCGGAGAAAGTAGAGACGCTGTTGTGCCTTCTTGGCCCGTGCTGCAGTGTTGGTGGACCAGGAGAGATCTTCCGTAATGTGCACACCGAGGAACTTGGTGCTCCTTACCCTCTCCACGATCGCACCATTGATGGACAGGTGTATGTTCTCCTGTAATCAACCACAATCTCCTTTGTCTTTGTCTCAGGGAGAGATTGTTGTCTGTGCACCACCCGGCCAGGCGTCTCACCTCACTCCTGTAGTTAGTCTCATCATTGTTGCTAATGAGACCCACCACAGTCGTGTCGTCCGCAAACTTGATAAAGAGGTTGGAGTTGTGTGATGGTATGCAATCATGGGTCAGCAACGTAAAGAGGAGGAGGCTAAGCACACATTTTTGGGGAGCCCCAGTGCTCAGCATACACACGCCAGGTGACCCGTGTTTGCCTCCGGGGACTGGCCCTTGAGTAAATTACCTGGCATTTAGCCACAACTGAAATGATGTCATGTGCGGAAGGCCCAAAGGTATTACCGTGGATGCAGCTGCCATGAGACCTAAAAATATCCGAAAGTGATGAACAGTTACTTTCTTGCCTACCTTGGTTTCTTTAGGGTGTTGGAAATAGATTCAACAGAAGACACCTATGCCCGCATTGCGATCGAATACCATGTGACACCCTAATATGTTGTGTTCTGAGTAGGAAAAAGAATGTTGAGTCTCAATTCTAAAGAATCAAGGTGAGCTAGGATGACATGTCTATGTCAGAGCGTTAGCTTCTGCGACTGAGCCAGAATCAGCCAGTTGCCTATGTAGTACAAAATACGAATGCATTTTGTATATGTGCAGGTGACAGAGCTAGGCCAAATGGAAGGACTCGATAATGGCTTTGCCCCCAAAAGCGAACCTCAGGAACTTCCTGTGTTGTGGCAATATTTTTATGTAAAAATATGCTTCAGATCGATTGTCACAAACCAATCCCTTGGTTGGATTTGTAAAACAATGATTTTAATAGTCAACAATTCGAAACTGTACTTTTTGAGATAGCGGTTCAGCCCGCGAAGATCTAAAATTGGACGCAGCCCCCCGTCTCTCTTGGAACCAAAAAATACCAACTGTTGTAGCCGACTCTCTGTCTGGTCGATGAACATGTTTTATGGCCCCTTTTTCCAGCAATGTCTGCAATTCGAGAGTTAGCAGATGCCCCCTTTCCGGTTTCACGGAATTGGACACCTAGCCGTTGAAACGGGGAGGGCGATGTGCGAACTGGATCCTATAACCCTTCTCTACAGTCCTTATAACCCAAGAAGATATACTTGGCAGTAGCTTCCACGCTGTCAGTTTCTCCGAAGGGGCACGAGTTCTAGCACTTTGGATAGACAGGGGGTTGGGGGGGGGATTGTTCGGCATCCTGGACTATGGCAGGAGATGACTGAAAAGCTAACCTCATGTTGGAAACCAGTGTTGCCCGAAACACCAGTGGCGGCGGAGCATGAACACCGACCTCCTGAGGGTGCCAGGGAGGGCACATTGTTCTAAAAAAGGAATTCTACGCAACCCTCCCCGGGGGGAGCCACCCCTACGGTCCTGGGGGCATGAGCCCAGTAAAGAAGACAGTGCGCCAGTCCGACTTTATTGAGGCGGCTTGAGAGGGGCAGCGAGCCGTACCCCAGACTTTACGAGGGGGTGCACAGCTGCTAACGCTCTCTGTCTGCACCTCTCGTGTAGCGAGAGTCTGACCTGGTCGAGACTGAAGGGACTCTTGAGCACGACGGGGAAGAAATTTTCAGAAGGCCTGTTCGTATAATCTTGCCTTCCTAAACCTGATGGCGACGGAATGAACGGCGTCGCCAAACAGGCCAGAGGGTAAGATGGGGGCACAAGGAGGAATGCATGATGATAGAACGACCGATAACACTGCTTGGTTGCACAGAGAGACAGGTCTGTGGCTCAGCGTAATTCTAAAAACACCCTATCATCCACAGTGCTCAGATCTTTTAGCAGATCAGCCTGGTATGCTTGCAAGACGGCCATGGTATGCAGAGAAGCACCAGTCTGACCGGCTGCCTGAAAAGCTTTTCCCAATAAGGCATGAGAGTCTACAGGGCTTGGAGGGAAGTGTTGGCTTTTTCAGGAAAGATGATGTCCCGGGAGAGAAATAGCCCCCAAGCGTCTCTTCTATTTGAGGCATCATCTTATAAATCCGCGCTTCCTCATTAACGATACCCGAATAAATCGAAGTCGATGGCACGAAAAACACAAGATGAATAAGCCTTGCTCCAAGAGTGAGTTAACTTGCTGTGGAGGTCACTAAATAAAGGGAGAGAGTGTCGTTAAGGGCTCTGCCCCCTGGCCACCCGACAGAAATCTGTCGTCTAATTTAGAGCGTTTGGGAAAAGCTTGCTCCTGCAGCCAGTCAATATGCAGCCGCTCGACTGCGTGTGTTATTACTTCAAGTAGCCCCTCAAACTCAAACTCTCAAAACCTGATCCGGTGAGAGCGCGAGAGAAAGGAGGGGAGACTCCGTCTCGTGCGCCTCTTCCAGATCCGCACGTGAAACCCAGGAATGCACCGCTGCTCGTGGTTTCTCTTTAAAGAAAGCAAGCCGCACGCGAAACACCTTTATCGGTAGGAGGTCACACGCGAAAACAATACGTCCTGAAGACAAAAAGATCTGAAGAATGTTCCGGTTCACTCCTATTTATAACCTGCAGGTGCGCTTCATCAGATGACATCACCTGACCGAGGTTACATATGCCAAAATTTGGCGTGTTTGATACACACATGCTTCACGATCGGCATTGAGTGTAGCTTTTGAAAGGGAACGTGATGGGGCATTTTAACTAACAGGGAAATGGATTAAGGAGCTAATGTGGCTCACCTGTGAACGGAAATTTGCCCGATCTGGTTTTACTTGTCCCCATTGACAGTGTTGGTCACAGGGTAAGCTCTCGCGAGCATGCGCGATCGCAGCGCGAGAGAACCCGGAAGCGGCGTTGGGTCACGTGTGCCGGTATAAAGCCGGAACCGGCCAGCGGCCCGACACGGAGAGATTTACCCAGCGCGCTGTTTTTTTCTGAGAGAGAGTTTGTTAGATGGTTATAAAGGAGTACTTTTCCCCGGTTGGATTATTCCTCATAGACACTTACAATTCACCTCTCGTTCCGTTGCTCGAGCTCCCGGATTTGTCATCAATACCGGTGAGGCCGAGCCAATCTCTCCTGTGCATCATTTCACACACTGCAATAACATTAACTCTGGACAATCATACACGCACTCACACACCCGCATACATCTTACACATTGTTTATATTTGTATATATTTTGTATAAATTGGTTTTGGTGCACCTTGTTTGTTTGTTTGTTGGTTTGTTTGGTTTAATACACTTTGGTTTGGTTTATACATCGTTATTGTGTCGCGTTTTTACTTGTCCTGTCTTGATTGCGCAATACCGGAAGTGTTGTTTAAAAACCCGTATTTTGATTCTCGACCCCGTAGCAAAGTAACTAGCGGTATAATTAAATCCAAGTGTTACAATGTTCCACAAATGGTTCTTAACCACTTTTTGGTGTATGTTTAAGGCATCATCACAGCTGACCCGTTTGAGATATCAAAAATCCCTCTGCAATTATGCATCCTCAATGTCATTTAGATCACATAGACCTGGTTCAGTTGCATAATTACCTAGGTAAAGTGTATTAAATTCCTTCAGGTGCGTTTTGGCAGATAAAATAACTGACTTCCTGTTGAGTTGAGCCAATGACATGCAATGTGAAATTTGTTTAGCTCAATGAGCTGTTAATGTGTACCAGCGTGCATTTGTGCAAGTTTGTATGAGCTATGCAGCAAAATCTAGTGTAAGCGCCCCGAGCCACACCCGGGGCCCAGACTTTTATAGCAGATTTCAATATCTGCTAATTTTCCTACGTTTTTGAGCATGTTGATACTATGTCATCATAGTGTGCTCTATACACACTATGATGACATAGTGCTGATGTCATAGTGCTTGGGCCCTAATAAGATACATATGTATACAAAATGTCTGGTCTTTTGCCAGTTTCCCAGAGGCCTGGTGGTCTGACCTGCACTGGATCCAACTGTTTGTGGAAGCCAGATCAAAGCAATATAGGACGGTGCGGACAGTCCATTTCCTTGTGCGGCTTAACATTGGATAGACGCTGATCATGTGGTCTACTCCACCCATGTTTTTATTAAATTATGTTACAACAACAGGTATAGATGCCGTAACATGGCGCTTGTCTTCTGTTTACCATCTTGGGCAGATATCCTGAGGCTCTATTTCATGGATGGAAGATGCCAAAGGATCTTCCTTGTTGTCCAGCAATCTCTGAGGGTTTTCTGACTATCATCTCTGATGCACCTCTCTCCTGTTGCTGAAGCTCATTGTCACTAAAGGGACCTGACCTTCCAAAAAGCAAGTTTTTTTTTCTGGTCATCCAGGATGGCAAGGTCATTTAATGGACTGGCGAAGTTTTAAAAAATCTGTCCCTGGTTATTGCATTGGCAGTAATGAGCACTATTGTCTGTTCTGCCCAATAGATATGAAGCTTAGGGTATTTGAGACAAGGCAAAGGAAAAAAGCAAGTCCCACAATCCACTACAAAAGACGTGGTGTAAAATGTGTATTCTAAAAGGCTTAAAATTAACATGCCCCTATAAAATTGTAATATAATGTAGTTAAAACCTTCACAATTAAAAAAACAATATGATAAGAAAAAAATAACGTCATGCTGTAATTAAAAATTTGATCACTTACTGCCATAGAATGTGCTTGCTACAATCGCAACCAATTTTGGGTTAGTCCACACGAAGCCGGTGCGTTCCCTATCCGATAATTCTTTTTCGTAAACAAGACGTCGTCTCAAGAAATATCTGCGTATACACGAAACCACTGAAAACGGTGTAGTATATATGCCAGACCAGTATGGGGCGCTGTAATTCCATAGAGATACACTATACACGGAGAAGAAGATCTTGAGCATGCGTATAACCTTCGCGCTGTATACGAACCAAGATGGTGTTATCGCTTGTTGCTCATAACAGTTGCATAGAAGCAATATATTTTGCTGTAATAAAGCTGGTAGGCTTTGTAGCAACACGAACACAATCATGTAGTCCGCCATTATTGTTGTTGCTGTTACGTGTGACGCAGCCGACACGTGATGTGATGACATTATCGTTTCACAAAATATACGGATTGGCTGTACACACGAAACCGCAAGGGTGAAGTTTTTAGATTTATCCACTTTGGGACCCGGTTTAAAAAAATAGCGGTTTCAGTCTCCTAAAACGCCGGATCCGTGAGGACGAAACGCCAATACGATAAAAAATATATACGTATACAGCAAAATGCGTCTCTGTGTGGACAGGCCCTTAGAAAAACAGAACATGTGACCAATATGTACTCTTTCCAGTACATTAGGACACAGACACTGCATGCATGGTGTTTGAAATAAAGACCACAGTATTATGCCCCCCCACGGAGGACAAAAATTAATTGCTGGGTCACAGGCGGATATATAAATTTTTTTTTTTTCATTTTTCTGCATTTTACTGTCTTACTTTAAATAATAATCTAAAATGCAAATTACTCATATTTCTTCAAGAGTTTTTATACTTAAGTTGGTGTAAGCTTCTAGAAGCATATAACCTGTAAAAATTGTTGCTTAAATTAAAGCATTTTGGTTTCTGGTAAAAGCTTAAAAAGCAAAACCTCTGTAGTGTCCGTAACCATGTCAATTTTATCTGGCAATATCTTAACAGATTTGCAATTAAGGATAATACACTTGGCTGTGGGGTATTTAATTCAATTTAATTCAAATTTATTTATATAGCACTTTGAACAATGGTCATTGTCTCAAAGCAGCTTTACAAAATGAAAAGAAATTTATGAAAGTATGATTAAGTGAAAAAAATAGATAATAGTAAAATTGAGAAATTGTCCCTGATAAGAAAGCCGAGGGCGATGGTGACAAGGAAAAATGCCCTGAGATGGGAATAGGAAGAAACCATGAGAGGAACCAGACTCAACAGGGAACCCATCCTCATTTGGGTGATAGCGAATAGCAGGGATTATATAACGACATCACGTGTTAGGCTGCTAGAGGGTCAGTATAACAGAAGTTGTTTAAGTTTTTATGGAGCCCAGTTCAGCACAGGGATGAGTCAGCAAGTGCAGAGGACAGAGAGGAACTGGATCGCTGGGAGCTCAGAAGCAGCATGTGTAGCTCCAAACAATCTGAATGCCTCAAGATCTTTGCAGGGTTGGCCTCTGCTTATTGAAGCTGGCACAATCTCCAGGTGTCTCATGATGGGTAGAGAAAGTAAGAA
Source organism: Clarias gariepinus (assembly GCF_024256425.1). Taxonomy (NCBI): domain Eukaryota; kingdom Metazoa; phylum Chordata; class Actinopteri; order Siluriformes; family Clariidae; genus Clarias; species Clarias gariepinus. The sequence goes on from NC_071103.1 coordinate 42,855,900, forward strand.
CAAGTGGAAAAGAATTAGCATAGTTACTGTTCAGGATATTAGCAGGACTAGATAGGAGTGTGCATTTAGATATACTGGAGTATGAGGTTATGTATTGTGGGGGGAAGTAGTGTTGAAGTCCAGATATTTTTGATGTACCTGAGCACCAGCTGCTCTAACTCCTGCCGATATGCAGACTCGGCAAACTGCAGAGGTTCCAACAGCTGTTTGTAATGTTCCACAGAATAATACAAGTCACTCAAATGACTTAATGGCCACAGATGTCAGAGTGACAGGCCTGTAATCATTCAGACCTGTGATAGAGGGTTTCTTGGGAGCCAGGAAGATGGTGTAGTATTTGAAACAGGACGGGAAAATTACCAGCTCTAGTGACCTGTTGAAAATATGGGAGAAGATTGGATTCAGTAAAACAGTACATGCTTTGGGACAAGAGGGGGAGACACCATCTAGGCCAGGTGCTTTCCTGTTTTTGTGTCAGGAAGAGGTGTTTCACATTTTCTTTACAAATTGTGAGCACAGCTTGAATGATGGGGGGGGGGGGGTTGTTAGGGAGTTACCAGAGGTGATGGGGCAGTCAGTGGGTTGAGGTGGGACAGTCTTTGTTTGCCTCAGTGTAGTTTTTTATGTGTTGCAAGACTCACACACTGATGCATGAACATTCAAAGGCTTAGAGGTCTATGACCTAGGTGTGTCGGACCATATGGTGATATCTTTGGCCTTCACTTTCTCAATGCCTATTACTAGATCCAAGCGCCAAATGTCTTTTTAACGCATTAATCTAACCTTCTTGGCTGCAGACTTTATACAAATCACCTGTCCAGTTGGCATGGCAGCAGACGAACTGGTAGAATACTATAAACGCTGGAACGTTTATACTGTAGTATTAAACGTTTTAAATGCTCTGCTCCCTGGTACACACAGGAACAACGCCCTATTAAAAGGCTGGTCGCGCCTTGATGAGACCATCATCTTGTACATTGGTCCCCATTCCAACAGTACTGCTCAAGTTATTCATTTTCAGTATCAGTCCATTAATAACACAGTTTGTTAATCTTTCACTACAAACTGAATATGCTTCACCTTCTTTGAAAACTACTGTCAACCGTCCGACTTTGAAGAAGCCCTAACTAGATCCTGATGTGTTTGGAAACACATGTTTGGCCCATTTCAAATCTCACGTTTCCCTCAAAGGTCCTGAAGAAGACAGTGGTTTTTCAGCTCTTGAACCACATTAAGTGCAACAACTTATTTGAGAAGTTTCAGTCGGACTTTCATTTAGCCCGCAGCACGGAGACAGCACTGCTCAGGGTGACAAATGATCTACTCATGACAGCTAATGCAGGATCGCCTTCTCTACTTATCCTTCTTGATTTGTCAGCAGCCTTCGATACGGTGGATCTCAATATTCTCCTGGAACATCTCCATTACACTATTGGTCTGTCACAAACTACATTGCAGTGGTTTCAGTCCTACCTGTCTGACAGGTCTGAATGTGTCATGCTGGGAGGATGTAAGTCCAGGCTGCTTAATGTCACATGTGATATTAGGGGTCAGTTCTTGGCCCCATTCTTTTTACCATTTATATGTTACGCCTTGGGTGCATTATCAGCAGACATGCTGATAATGCATGACTAAGACTAAACCTAGTCTTTTCATTGCTATGCTGACAACACGCAGCTTTATATTAAAACTGCTCCAAGCCCCTCTAAAGCCCTTTCGAACCTTGCATTTCTTAAAGAGATAAAGGCATGGATGAACAATAACTTTCTACAGTTGAACAGCAATAAACCCGAGGCACTTCTTGCTGGAAACCCTCATCAGATTTCTTTTTCCACATCTCAGTTTACTTTTGATGGTCAGGTTATCATTTGTCCTTCACAGTCACTAACATGGGGGTCGGTTTTGATCCACAGCTGACTTTCAGTGAACATATAAAACACCTATGTAAAACATCAGTTTACCATCTACGAAATATCTCCAAACTCCGCCCCCTTTTAACACTCCCAGATGCAGAGAAACTTCTTCATGCCTTTATATCATCAAGGCTGGATTACTGTAATGGACTCTTTGTTGGGATCCCTGTCAAGGACATTCAAACATTACAATACATCCAAAATAGTGCCACTACAATCCTAATGAAAACTAGGAAATTTGAACACATCACTCCTATTTTCCAATCACTGCACTAGCTTGCTGTCTCATCCCGCGTTGAATAAAAAATCTTGATGTTAACACATAAATGTCTCACTGGTTAGCCACCATCTTATCTGCAAGAACTGATCTCTGTAAAATGCTCTAACCGCACCCTTAGGTCATCTGGAAGTGTGCTCAAAGTCCCATTTACCAGACTCTGTATTAATAGGGGACCGAGCCTTCTGCTCAGATGCACCACAGATCTGAAATCGCCTTCCTGTCCATCTGAGAGCCACACAGAGCCTTGACTCTTTTAAAGCTAACTCAAAGACTTTTTTATTTAAGAAAGCTTACAATTAGTAATGTGGTTTATATTTTTAATTGTTATATACTTTTTTTAATTTAATGTTAGCACTTTGAAATTTAATGAATTAAAAGTATCTTACACATAAAATGTAATATTATTATTATTATTATTATTATTATTATTATTATTATTATTATCATTATTATTATCTGTTTTCAGCTTTTCAGTGTAGTTTCTTTTATCCACCCCTTCGTCAATAAGTTTCTGGCCTGCTTGCACACAGCTTTGTCTCCACTTCTGTAGGCATCCTCCTTGGCCTCAACAAAGTTGTTTCAGTCTGGCTATGAACGCTGGCTTGTTTTTGTTATATGCGCAGAAGGTTTTGGTGACATAAATCTTAACAAAAACTGTTGTAAGTTGTCACAGTCTCAGTCCAGATTGTCAGTTGCAGATTTAAAGACACTCTAGTCTAGTAGTTCCTGCTTTGCCTCCCTGGTCCATCTCTTTACTTCACATTGACCATAGGCTTAGCTGTGTAAAGTTTCTGCCTGTAGGTTGTTATGAGGTGAACCTAGATACCTGGTGTTATGGGGTGAACCTAGCCACCTGGTGTACAGAATGACATGCATCCTTAAGACTATGTAGCAATGATCTGATGTGTTATTTGGTGGGACAATTAATGTGCTGCCTGTATTTTTATAGTCTGTGGGTTATTTTTGCTCTGTTAAAGTCTCCAAGGATGATAAAAAGAAAAAAGGTAATACATGCGTCTAGGATCTTAGAGGTAAAGGGGAGGTTTAATATCGGCTTGTGGTTGGACAGCTGACAGGAGTCAAGGTCAGGTTTATTAATTAGGAGTTTAATAACTGTGAGTTTAACTGTGAGATTTAAGTACATAGCCATGAAAGTTTTAACCCTGCACTGTATATCTTAAACACCCTTGTTATGCAGTGCATCTTTGCAAATTCATTAAAATAATCAAGACATCACACATACATAAGTATTCACACCCTTTGCCATGAAACTCAAAATTGAGCTCAGATCAAGTCAAGTCAAGTCTGCTTTTATTGTCATTCCAACCATATACAGTTCAGTACACAATGAAAAGGAGCAACGCTCCTTCAGGACCAAGGTGGTACATACATGCAACAACATAAATTAAGATAACTAAGAGACCTAATTAGCTGACTAGCTCAGATATGACTGATTTACATTTTTTATTTTTAAGTTATCCTAAAACTACTTCTATACAAGTAAATCAGTGTTTGTGCATGTGTGTGTTTATTAGTTCAATCCTAATGTTATTTAGATCGTCTGAGTGATTTAAGTGTGTGTGTGTGTGTGTGTGCTTTCTTGTGCAAAGAGCTGTTGTTGAGGGACCAGGTGAGGTTCTCCAGGTAGACATTCAGGAATCTTGTGCTTTTAACAATCTCCACAGAGGAGCCGTTAATGTTAAGTGGAGAGTGATCGCTCCATGTCCTCCTGAAGTCAACAACCATCTCTTTTGTCTTAGAGATAGGTTGATGTCCTTCCACCAGTCTATTAGCCTCTGCACTTCCTCTCTGTATGCTGACTTGAGAGCCCACCACGGTCGTGTCATCAGCAAACTTGATGATATGATTGCAGCTCTGTGTCGCCAAACAATCATGATCAGCAGGGGACTGAACACACAGCCCTGGGCGGCCCCAGGGCTCAGTGTGGTGGTGGTGCAGGAGGTTAAGTTCTCGATCCGCACTGACTGAGGCCTTTACAGTTACAGAGGGAGGTGTTCAGGCCCAACAGGCTCAGCTCTCTGATCAGGTGTTAGGGGATAATTGTATTGAATGCTGAACTGAAAACTATATACAGCATTCCAACATAAGTATTCTTCTTGTCAAGGTGTGTCAGTGCCAGGTGGAGTGTGGTGTAAATGGTGTCGTCCGTTAAATAGTTTAAACGATACGCAAACTGCAGTGGGTCCAGTGAGGGGGGCAGCAGGGTCTTGATGTGTCTCATGATGAGCCGCTTGAAGCACTTCAGGATGATGGATTTGAGTGCAACAGAGCGGTAGTTATTGAGACAGGACACAGAAGACTTCTTCGGTATGAAAACGATGCCGGTAGATTTAAAGCATGTGGGAATGACAGTGCTGCTCAAAGAGATGTTGAAGATGTCAGTGAGAACATCTGCCAGCTCTTCTGCACATTTCCTGAGCACTCTCTGTTCATTGACTTTGTGTAGAGTTTTCCTTACCACGGCCGTTGTGAGACACAGCACCACAGTGTGTGAGCTGCGAAAGTGCTTGTGCAAACTTTTTTGCCCAAGCGGGAAAGTTACCCATCCTGAGATAACGTGGGCTTATTAATAAAACTAAACAAACTGAAACACAAACGTGAATGCATATCCCTTGCTTTTTCTAAAAAGGGTTAATCCTTTTTATTTCTTGTCACGTTTCTTTTCTTCCTATACCAGAGCAACACTCTGGTGCTTTCTAAATGTCCGCACATCTACTGCTTTGTCTTTGGTACCTACGTATATAAACATGCTTTCAGGTGTCATGCATTGTCCTTAATTGCCATCATGTCTAGTGACAGCATAAGAAGGCAGCCGTGGGCCTGCCTGACTGGAAACCCGTGGCCGTGTTTGCCTGTTGCAAGACCTGCGATCTCGTTAAAGGGAGAGTGTGACATATGTTTATTAAACAGAAGTTGAACATGGCCTATAAACATGGCGGCTGCAAACTCTGACTAACTTAGATGTTCCAACTCTTTCTCTCTCTCAGACACACACACCTACACACCCACCCACTTCAATATAAAAGGACTCTTTTGCACTGTGTCAGCCTATGCCAAGCCTTATATTTCTGTGTTAATATCCTCAATCTGATTCTGTTCCAGTTACCTGCTTCCTGACTTAGCCCGGTCCTGATTCATGTTGTTTGTTTGTTGATCGCCTGAACACGATGAGCTTAAGAGCACAATATGATGGACATATTTTATAATAATTTAAGGTCTAAATCAGATTCTTATCTAATCTTATCTAAAATTACCACATTTATATAAAAAGGTTATTAATTAATTTAAATTTAGCTGTAATGTAGAAACAAGGTCAAAGTGAAAGTCATTAAAATGTTCATTTAACATAACCTCTTCACACACACACACACACACACACACACACACACACTTTTAAATATATTGATATTATTAAATATTTTCTTACTTTAACTTAATAATTTCAGAGTTAAACTCCAATGGGAGTGTTTTTTCACTCTTAATGACAGATACATCTGAAATAACACTTTCACGGTAAAGTGTTTGCTTGGACACTATCAAGGTAAAAAGCAGGACTGCCTGCTTTATGTCTAAAATGCTGGCCTCCCAGGAACTCCTTTGATGGTGTTTAAGCATGTGGATATGTCTTGGAGCGAGGTCAGGACTGTACAAGGGATGTGGCAATAACTCCAATCCAAATTGGCAAGTGGTTATAGTGGTTATAGTTCGCAGTATGATGTAATGCTTTAATTAAAAGGGCCATTAAATGAGTTCTTGGGAGGCCAGTGTTTTTGGGTTGCTGATTAGAGGGCTGAGGGTTTGAGCTCTGCCCCATACATCCTGGCCACAGTTTCTAAGCCCAGTTAAAGAATGGAACGATTATGACAGAAACGCCATACAGAGAAAAACCTGTGCAGATCAAATTATATAATGTAGTGACCAAATAAACAAGACCTTTCTGTTGATTGTGGGTATCTGTCTTTTTGCTGAAACTGGATGAGGATTTGGAACTTGCTTGGTCACTGACACCAGCTGAATCCAGAGTGCCATTCTTTAATAAAGCTTCACCTTTTGGCTTCATAGCATGGATTAAGCAAGATAAACGTGTCACCTGCATCACATCACACTTATTTCTAAACATCCTTGTGTACACATCCACATGCTAACCTGTACCAAATTGAAATAATTGCAGGAGCCCCAATGCTTCAAAAGGTTTGATGAGCTGCCATAGTACCAGACTCCTTATTTCTATAAATCATGAAAATCAAACTGTTACCATTTGACAAAAGAATCAGCACAATTGAAAAGGTTAAACTCTAATTAAAACTTGACACATAATACTTTTCTTACTTTTTTTTCATCATGCTCTGAGGTTCAACTTCTTTTGTTACCACATTACGTCCTTCCAGCTAGCAAATCACACTCGACCACTCGGCTTGCTCTTTATATTTTTATTACTTGGTACAATAAGAATTATATGGAATATATAGGAAATAAGCAAGCAAACATGTTGCTGTACTAGTTATTCTTATTTACACAAAGACAGACAGTATCCCATAATTCTGTACATCAGCACATTTAGGGTATAACTGCATAAGTCAAACCTTTTTACAATATAGTACCCATGGTGCTGCTAACTACTTATGTTTACATCAAAATTCAGCCTTATTGTTCTCAAATTTTATGAGGTGATAAAAATTAAATGCAGCTGTTAGTTGTCAGAGCTGTAATGAGGACCATACAATTCTGTCGGAGGGTAGGGGTAATAGAGTGGGTGTGCTACACTAAGTTAAGGCAATACTATGTAATAATATGTCTTCTGCAGATTTAAACTTTTGAAAATGTGTGTTGTATCATTTTATTTTATTAGATGAAGCAACAGGGCAAAGCATGAAATGATGGGGAGAGGACAGAACTCGACTGTTCCACTTTTGTTTAGCGGGGCATAAAAGTGGGACAATCTGTTCCCTGGAAGTTCTCCAATTAAATTTTCTGGGGACGGATTTACTGAAAATATCTATATCCACATTATGTCCTACATAGAGAGAGAGAACAACTGGGAGAATCAGTGTGAGAAGGAGAGAGAGAGAAAGAGTAATAGAAACACGCATACAGAAAGAGAGGAAGACAGAAAGAGAGAAAATTATTTATGGCTTCTATTTAGCGTTTTTCAGGTAGGGTAGTTGGTAGATTGGCTAGTCATTTATTTACAATATGAATTTAAATACATTGATCAGCCATAAAAATAAATCCACCTGCCTAATATTGTGTAATTCACCTTGTGCCATTAGAGCTCTGAAGGGATATGTGGTATCTGGCCCCAAAACATCAGCAGCAGATCCTTTAAGTCCCCTACGTGTGTGAGGTGGAGCCTCCATGGATTAGATGTATTTCTGTCTCCAGCACATCCCACAGACATTCAATTAGATAGAGCTTTAAAGGATCGGGAGGCAGAGTCAATACCTCTAACTGTTTGGCATGTTCCTCAAACCATTTCTTACTTATGTGTTTAATGTGTCAGGGCGCATTATCCTGCTGAAAGAGGAAACTGCCATCAGCGTAAACAGTCTCCATCTTCTTCTTTCGGCTGTTCTCTTTCAGTGGTTACCACAGCGAACCAACTTCCTCCATATAAATTTATCCTGTGCATCCTCTTTTCTCACACCAACAAACTTTATGTCCTCTCTTGCATCTATAAATCTCCTTTTTGGTCTTTCTCTAGACCTCCTGCCTGGCAGTTCCAACCTTCTACTGATGGGTTATCCCTCTGATAGACTCATTCTTGATATTATCCATCATTGTCACCCCCAAAGAGAAGTCTTTTGGAAATTTCCTAGACCTGTTCACTGCTCTCACTACAAAGCACAATGTCATCTGCAAACATCATAGTCCATGGAGACTCCTATTTAACCTCATCTGTCCATCACTAGAGCAAACAAGAAGGGGCTTAGAGCCTTGATGAAGACCCACCTTCAACTTGAACTCTTCTGTCACATCTACAGCACATCTTACCACTGACTTACAGCTTTCATGTCCTGCACCACTCTAACATACTTCTCTACCAGTTCCTCTCTCGGCAGGCTGTCATACGCATTCTCTACATTTACAAAGCACACCATCTTTATGAAGGGCTGTAACTCTATAACAGTGTTTACGTAGAACCGTCTTCTAGGTAGAGTGAAACCATCCCCAGACACCAGACGCATCCCAAAGAGACACACGGGGCATCCTTGTGTGACGAGATCTCCAACCAGAAGCGGGGCACCAGGATGGGTCAAACAGGTCCGGAGGGCAGTGGGAGTCTGGCTCACTGGCAGCTCAGAAATGACATGTGTAGCTCGACAGAGAGAGGAAAAGAGAGAGAGGGGGAGAGCAGGAAAAGAAAGAGCAGGAGAGAGAGCAGAAGAGAAGAGATAACAGTTAGGTCTGGTCACAGTCATATAATGTAAATGTATTTTTACTGTAGAGTGCAAGCAGAGACTCCGGCAGGACTAACTATGACAGCATAACTAAAAGGGAGAGCCAGAAGGAAACACAGACATGAGGGCTCCCTAAAATGTAAAGCAACCAATCACCTCACCGTCAACAAACCTGAGTAATCAATGAGAGTGGGGAAGACAGCATCTAAACATACCAGTTCACCATAATACTCTACGTCCATGAGTCCCCCAGATCTGCTCCTTTACCTAAGGCAAATTCAATTCAATTCAATTCAATTTTATTTGTATAGCGCTTTAAGCAATTTTCATTGCCGCAAAGCAGCTTTACACAATCAAAAGAATTATTTAAGTTGGATATTATTGAAGTGAATTTGTATGAATCAAAATGGTCAGTTTGTCCCTGGTGAGCAAGCCGAGGGCGACAGTGGCAAGGAAAAACTCCCTGAGATGGTAATAGGAAGAAACCTTGAAAGGAACCAGACTCAACAGGGAACCCATCCTCATTTGGGTGAAACAGAAAGCAGTAAATGATCTGCATTTATACAGTGTGTAGGGTGTGAGGCAGTTCAGCTATAATAGCTGATGTTAATTGATGTTAATATGGAGTCCAGGTAGTTATTGAAGACCCAGGTAGACTTGTAAGAAGTTCTAGTCCTGAACTATCAGAACTGTCAAGTCCCCAGAGAAACAGTTGCCAACACCAGTCAAGGCCAAAGCAAATCTATTTATAAAAATGCTTGATTACATAAATAGGTTTTTAGCCTGGACTTAAACACTGAGACTGTGTCTGAGTCCCAAACACTATTTGGAAGACTATTTCATAAGATACTATTTGTAAGAAAAAGCTCTGCCCCCAGCTGTAGTTTTTATAATACGCGGTACTGATAAGCAGCCTGCATCCTTTGATCGAAGTAGGCGTGGCGGATCGTAAGACACTAGCAGTTTACTCAGATACTGCGGTGCGAGACCATTTAATGCTTTATATGTCAAAAGTAGTATTTTAAAATCAATGCAAAATTTCACAGAAAGCCAATGAAGTGAAGATAAGATAGGGGTGATGTGCTCGTATCTTCTGGTTCTAGTGAGGACTCACTGCTGCATTCTGGACTAACTGAAGCTGTGAATACACACACACACACACACACACACACACACACACACACACACACACACACACACACACAGCCTTCCACATGTTGTAAAAGAAATCATGACCTATCTGACCATACCACCTCCTTCCATTGCTCCGTGCTCTAGGTCTGTTGCCCACACGTCCATTACAGGAGCTTTTGGTGGAGGACATGGGACAGCATGGGCACCCTGACCACTTTGCAGCTATGAAGCTCCATATCTGCCATGCACTGATTGTTCGGAATCCTCTCTGTCATATCCAGCATTCACTTCTTTAGCAGTTAAAGCTACAGTAGCTATTTTGTTGGATTCTACCAGACAGATCATCTTTCTTTTCACATCAAAGAGCCCTGGCTGTCCATGACACTTGGAACACTTTTGATAGGTCCTGACCAATGCAGAACAATAACACCCCAGAAGAGCTGCAGTTTTGGAAATGCTCTTATCCAGTCATCTAGACATCACAATCTGGGTCAAAGTCAATCAGATACTTAGGCTTGGCCATTTTCCTGTTACAAATGCATCCGCTTTAATAACTTATTGTGCAATTGTTTAGTGTTTAATTCATGGCTGAACAGTGTACATCAATGAAGTACTTGTATTTATCTTCATGGTGCTAGAAGTGTTACTTAATGAATTGACCAATTTAGCAATTAGTTAGTTTGTTGGAATTAGCTTGACCTCTCTTTTCTTCTTACAGTATACTCTGTCCGTGATGTGCTGTTCATCACTGAAGGTAAACATATCACATCACCATGACAACCATGATACTTAATGACATGGCGCAGCAAAGGATGCTGGGAAAACTTTTTTTTACTGCACCAGAAAATAAAGAATTAGAAAATGAAGCAGAAGAGGAAAAGAGGCAAAATGGATTAATGGATGATGTTGAGGAGATCCAGAACCGTGGAGGCACCCAGTTACATGAGATTAAGGGGGAGGGGCTTACGCCAGCAGCCATTGTAATTAGAAGGCAAAAAGCAGATAGGCAGCAGCAGCGAATGGCCATTCCAGGACACCGGGGGATTTCAGCCAATCAGGCAGTACTACATCATCAGCCAGCCAGTCATGAGATGTATCATCAAACTCCAGCCAATCAGCAGCAGCTTTATAAAGTTTTAACCAATCAACAGGCTCGAAGGCGTCACATGGAGCGCAGCATGACCACAATCACACCACTGGAGGATTCACATCTCAACACAATGGTGTTTCGAATTGGAATTCCTGACCTCAAGCAGACGGTATGGAGACAGTATACACACTAACACACACATGTATATGAATTTAAGACCAGTTTTATGCATGTAAAATAAATTGTGTTCTTCTGTTAGTATCTGAAGTAATTTTTACTTTCTTTTAATGTTAATTTTTACTCTATTTTGCAGAAGGTAAAATTTAACATACTGTATCACATTATATGCATGTATGCGCAATATACTATATATATATATAAGATAAATCCGACATGGAAAACTAATCGCATCTGTATAGGGCTAAAGACTTATGTCCTGTGTTTGCTAAAATGTAAGGCTGTTTACAATGATTGATGGATATACATCTTTATCCCTTAAAAATAATTTAAAGTACATAAATAATTGGACCGAGCGAACCTCTGATGTGCCTTTAAAAGTTCTTTATGGCTGCGTTTACACTAGGAACTGCGGAGAGTAGACCCCAAAGGTGGACAAATGTTTAAAATCTGACATTATCAGTGCTGCCTCTCTCTTCTGAAATCTGTGTGTGTGTGTGTGCACAGTCATAGTTGATAAAGTAGGAGTGCAGATAAAGGATTTACTCTTAACATTGTCTTCCAAATTACTAATAATATTAAGCATATTCTTTGTGTTTATTTCTTTGTATATATTGCATACTGCCATCTGCTGTGTCAGAGACTGTAGATACACAAGTGTCAGGACAGAGGGGGGAGGAGAATTATTTACAAAGCAACTGATTCTAGATGCTACTGCCTTCCTTGATGCTATCACATCAAGAGCATGTTGAAGTACAGTGTTGAGATTAACTTGGGAGGATGCAAAATAATTTTAAGAGAAAAATAAATCGAGGGGAAATCAAGGCAAAAAAGAGTTTGATAATAAAGATGCTGATGGAACCAGTTAGATACAGAAGAAAATGTCATAAAGAAAAACAAAGCCTGAAAACTGCTCTAGGTGTAGAGTATGGATAGAACCCCCCCCACCCCCCCACACACTCAGCTCTAGGGAAGTAAAAAAGGAAAAGTGGGACAAGTGTTGCCCTCAAATGTATGTGATTATTAAAAGTACACCATGTGACTGTGTCACAACCACTTTAGTGCACAGACTACAGAAATGGTGATAATGAACTTCAACTCCCAAGCTCAGGTCACACACCCCTCCAACCACATACATTCACATTCATAGTTTTTAAAGACTCTAAACATACTCACTGATTATGCAGTATAAACTCTTGGTTGCTTGAACCAGTCAGTTACAATCACTGTTATTATAACGAATACCATGGATTTGACCAGTCCTTATTTATAAATTTCTGTCTCAACCCTGTTTATGTCTAATTGCTCTTCATCTTATTGTTGCTAGTTTAATGTTTACACTACTCTAATTCATGTGTTTGCTTTAACTCTTAATAAAAATCTGCTATCTGTACTCATTGCTAAAAGACCACATTACAGTAGAGCTGCTCAATGTTTCAGATTTGTTGTAATATCAACAAACAGGTTGTTTGCTGGAAAAACAATTCAATTCAATTTTATTTGTATAGCGCTTTTAACGATTTACATCATCACAAAGCAGCTTTACACAATCAAAAGAATTAAGTTTGTATGAAATGTGAATGTGTATGAATCAAAATTATATGATTGTCCCTGATGAGCAAGCCTAGGATGACGGCAACAGTGTCAAGGAAAAACTCCCTGAGATGGTAATAGGAAGAAACCTTGAGAGGAACCAGACTCAACAGGGAACCCATCCTCATCTGGGTGAAAACAGATAGCAGGGATTGATGTGCATAATAATATGCGAGACTGGAAGTTCAGTATAAGAGGAGATGTGTAAGATTAAAGTCCAGTTTGTTCCTGGAGGCTCAGGTAGACTGTGAAAAATTCCAGTCCTGAACTATTGAGCGACTGAAGTCACAGGTCCTCAGAGAACAGCTGTCTGCATCAGTTGAGGACAGGACCATCTTCATGGAAAAGTGGAACCAACCCCAGTCACCACACGCATTCCAGGCAGACCACACGGGGCATCCATGTGATGAGATCTCCAACCAGAAGCAGGACTCCAGGATGAGTTAGACAGGTCCAGAGGGCAGAGGGGGTCTGGATCACTGGCAGCTCAGGAGCGACATGTATAATCTATTTATGAAAATGCTTGGCTAAATAAATAGGTTTTTAGCCTGGACTTAAACACTGAGACTGTGTCTGAGTCCCGAACACTATTTGGAAGACTATTCCATAACTTTGGGGCTTTGTAAGAAAAAGCTCTGCCCCCTGCTGTAGTTTTCATAATACACGGTACTTGACAAGCAGCCTGCATCCTTTGATCGAAGTAGGCGCGGCGGATTGTAAGACACTAGCAGTTCACTCAGGTACTGCGGCGCGAGACCATTTAATGCTTTATACGTCAAGAGTAGTATTTTAAAATCGATGCGAAATTTCACAGGAAGCCAATGCAATGTGGATAAGATAGGTGCTCATATCTTCTGGTTCGAGTGAGGACTCTCGCTGCTGCATTCTGGACTAATTGAAGCTTGTTTAAGCACCTTGTTGAACAACCAGACAGTAAGGCGTTACAATAATCCAACCTAGACGTGATAAAAGCATGAACTAGTTATTCTGCATCATTTGGTGACAATATATTTCTTATCTTGGCAATATTTCTCAGGTGAAAGAATGCTATCCTGGTAATATTATCTACATGTGCTTTAAATGAAAGGCTTGAATCTATAATCACACCGAGGTCTTTTACTGTTGCATTTGATGAAACAGAAAGGCCATTTAAAATCCCAGTGTGATCAGAAAGCTTACTTCTAGCTGCTTGTGGTCCTATGACTAGAACTTCTGTCTTATCAGGATTAAGCAGAAGGAAATTAATTAACATCCAATCTCTTATGTCCTGCACACATTGCTCAACTTTAGTAAACAGGTTTTTCTCATCTGGTTTTGCTGAAACGTATACTTGTGTGTCATCAGCATAACAATGAAAACTAATACCATGTTTACGAATTATGTTGCCTAGAGGAAGCATGTAAAGGGAAAAAAGCACACACACACAGATATAATTCTTTGCTATAAGAGACCTCACTCCCTCACTTATCTTCTATACCGCTTTATCCTGTATTCATGGTCACGGGGGCCTGAAGCCTATCCCAGGAGTCTTATGGCACAAGTCAGGGTACACCCTGGACAGGGTACCAATCCATTGCAGGGCACACACACTCACACTACAGGCAATTTGGGAACGTCGATTAGCCTAATTTGCACTGTGGGAGGAAACCCACCAAGCACGGGGAAAACATGCAAACTTCATGCACGCAGAGACGGGAGTCAAACCCGGACCCTGGAGGTGCAAGGCGACAGTGCTAACCACTACACCACCAGCTGCCTTGTTATGAGAGCTACAGTTTTCTCCCAAAGTCCAAATACATACAGCTTAGGTTAACTGACATATTGAAATTGCTTACAGGGTGAGTGTGCGCATGCTTGTGTGTGGAGGATTGGTCACAGGCCTCCCACAACCCTATAGAGGATAGAGAATGAGTGAGAGAATTAAAATGTAACATGGGCTTAATAAGTAACATGATTTCTGTTTCTGTAGAATGATTGAATTGTAACTCTAAAAACATATCGCTGATTCTTATGGTGACATAAAAGTTGACAGGATTATTATTTTTGTTTTAACAAAAGTTATTGAGCCTCTTTATCACATGTAGAATTCAGTGTGTGTTTTTGTGGGTTTTTGAACATGCGTGTACAGAAGTGCTTACGGTTCGATCCTGATGCAACCGTATGGAGTGTGAAGCAGCAGGTGGTGTGTTCCCTCAGCGAGTCTTTGTGGGATGTGTATAATTATGGCTTGTTCCAGCCCGCCTCAGAGGGACACCATGCCCGCTTCCTGGAGGAAGAACAAACACTGCGACAATTTCCACAATCCCTTGAGAAGGGTGTGCCTTACCTGGAGGTACTGTACCTGAACTAAACTTCTAGAAATTCATGAAGATATGTATTTAAACTACATTCATGAGACTGCTCAGAAAACACCTCCATCACCATAATATCTGAATCCACATTGCTTTTAATGCCCTGGTTGCTAATGCTAATGCAGGTTTATCCCAGAATGCAGAACTGAATTACTTGCAGAATTCCTGCTTGAAACTCCAGACTTCTCAGAGAAAGAATTTTTATGATATCATTTCACCATAAGTGTTTATAGCTGCTATAACAACAGGAACTACAGTGGTGTGAAAAACTATTTGCCCCCTTCCTGATTTCTTATTCTTTTGCATGTTTGTCACACAAAATGTTTCTGATCATCAAACACATTTAACTATTAGTCAAAGATAACACAAGTGGACACAAAATGCAGTTTTTAAATGATGGTTTTTATTATTTAAGGAGAAAAAAAATCCAAACCTACATGGCCCTGTGTGAAAAAGTAATTGCCCCCTGAACCTAATAACTGGTTGGGCCACCCTTAGCAGCAATAACTGCAATTAAGCGTTTGCGATAACTTGCAACGAGTCTTTTACAGCGCTCTGGAGGAATTTTGGCCCACTCATCTTTGCAGAATTGTTGTAATTCAGCTTTATTTAAGGGTTTTCTAGCATGAACCGCCTTTTTAAGGTCATGCCACAACATCTCAATAGGATTCAGGTCAGGACTTTGACTAGGCCACTCCAAAGTCTTCATGTTGTTTTTCTTCAGCCATTCAGAGGTGGATTTGCTGGTGTGTTTTGGGTCATTGTCCTGCTGCAGCACCCAAGATCGCTTCAGCTTGAGTTGACGAACAGATGGCCGGACATTCTCCTTCAGGATTTTTTGGTAGACAGTAGAATTCATGGTTCCATCTATCACAGCAAGCCTTCCAGCAAAACAACCCCAGACCATCACACACGCACCTTCCAAAAAGTTTAACTTTTGTTTCGTCTGTCCACAAGGTATTTTCCCAACAGTCTTGGCAATGATTGAGATGTTTTTAAGCAAAATTGAGACGAGCCTTAATGTTCTTTTTGCTTAAAAGTGGTTTGCGCCTTGGAAATCTGCCATGCAGGCAGTTTTTGCCCAGTCTCTTTCTTATGGTGGAGTCGTGAACTGACCTTAATTGAGGCTAGTGAGGCCTGCAATTCTTAGATGTTGTCATGGGGTCTTTTGCGGCCTCTCGGATGAGTTGTCTCTGGGTTCTTGGGGTAATTTTGGTCGCCCGCCACTCCTGGGAAGGTTCACCACTGTTCCATGTTTTTGCCATTTGTGGATAATGGCTCTCACTGTGGTTCACTGGAGTCCCAAAGCTTTAGAAATGGCTTTATAACCTTTACCAGACTGATAGATCTCAATTACTTTTGTTCTTATTTGTTCCTGAATTTATTTGGATCTTGGCATGATGTCTAGCTTTTGAGGTGCTTTTGGTCTACTTCTCTGTGTCAGGTAGCTCCTATTTAAGTGATTTTTTGATTAAAACAGGTGTGGCAGTAATCAGGCCTGGGGGTGACTACAGAAATTGAACTCAGGTGTGATAAACCACAGTTAAGTTATTTTTTAACAAGTTTTTTTTCTCCCTTAATAACGTAAACCTTCATTTAAAAACTGCATTTTGTGTTCAGTTATGTTATCTTCGACTAATAGTTAACAGTTTTTGATGAGCAGAAACATTTAAGTGTGACAAACAAGCAAAAGAATAAGAAATCAGGAAGGGGGCAAATAGTTTTTTACACCACTGTAACTCGTATCATTACACTATCAGAAGTCTGATTAATGTTTTGTGTCTCTTACAGTTCAGATACAAAAGTCGGGTTTATAAACAGACCAATCTGGATGAGAAGCATCTGGCCAAGTTACACACCAAGGTACTGACCAACACACACACACACACAAACACACACAAACAAAAGCCTTTTAGTTTTTTTGTTTTGTTTACCATTGCACTTGTAAAATTTTATTTAATAAAGTTTTGCTGTTTTTCTGTGTCCTAGTTTAAGGATCTATGTTACAGATAATTTATCTAAGATAAACTGTTTACTAGAGTTACTGCTCACATTTGCAGAAAATAAGAAATGGCATAGAATTCAGGGGTGGCAATAATTTTAAGTGTCCATTATATTGTCCTTAACATTCGGCTGCTATTTCTTCAGTCATTACAGTATATAAAGAATAAAGTGATTTCTCTCTCTCTACCTATCTGTGTGTGTGTGTGTGTGTGTGTGTGTTTAGGCAAACCTAAAGAAGTTCCTGGACTATGTTCAGAGTAGTGCAGTGGAGAAGATCAGTAAAGCTTTGGATAAAGGACTGGATCCTAACTACCATGATCCAGAGAGCGGAGGTGAGATATTATACAGCATTATATTTAAAAAAATTAATTATCTTCTCCTTGATGTATTTTAGCAATCTCACACTCAAGGACGTGCTATTGTGCTCAGACTCCCATCTGACACCCAAGTATGTTGTCCTCTGAGCCGGAAAGAAAACGTTTTTGGTAGTGTTGAGTCTCAAACCCAGCGAATGGAGATGAGCTAGGACGACATCGCGATGTCGGAGCACTAGCTGCTAAGACTGGGCCAGGATTAGCCAGTCGTCTATGTTATTGAGAATATGGATGCCCTGGAGTCGCAAGGGAGCCTGGACAGCATCCATACATTTTGTATATGTGCGGGGTGACAGAGCTAGACCGAATGGAAGGACCCGATACTGGTAAGCTTCTCCCCCGAAAACGAACCTCAGGAACTTTCTGTGTTGTGGCAAAACTTTTATGTGAAAGTATGCGTCCTTTAAATCTATCGTCACAAACCAATCTTCTGGTTGGATTTGCGAGACAATCATATTGATGGTTAACATTTTGAATCTGTACTTTTTGAGATAGCGGTTCAACCCTCGAAGATCCAAAATCAGACGCCCCCGCCTTTCATGGGGACCAGAAAATAACTACTGTAGTAGCCTGACTCCCTGTCTGGAGGAGGAACCTGTTCTATGGCTCCCTTCTCGAGCAACGCCTGGAGTTCGGAGTTCAGCAGATGCGCTCTTTCCGGTATCACAGAAGTGTAGACCACGCTGTTTAAACGCGGAGGGCAATGACCAAACTGAATCCTGTAGCCTTTCTCTACAGTCTTTAGCACCCAGGGAGATATGCCTGGCAGTAGCTTCCACGCTGCCAGTTTCTCAGAAAGGGGTACAAGTTTTAGTATGCGGGGGTGGGGGGGTGTTAGTGGTTCGGCATCCTGGAATATAGCAGGATATAACCAAGGCACTAACATATCTCTGAAGGTAGGTGTCGTCCGAAACACCAGAGTCGGCGGAAACTGAACACCGGGTGTCCGGGAGGGGGCATGCTCTTATAGGAAAGAGCGTTGAGTGGCGCTCACTGGGGGGGATTACCCCCACAGTCCTGGGCGCGTAGGCTTTCAGGTCTTAGTCTTTGAAAAGTGCGGCGATCTGATCTTTTGGAGGCGGCCTGTGAGGGGCTACAAGCCGTACCTCAGTCCTTTGGGGGGCTGCCCAACTACTGACGCTCTCAGTAGCCGTCATGACAGCATAACTAAAAGGGAAAGCCAGAAGGAAACACAGACATGAGGGCTTCCTGAGATGTAAAGCAAACAATCACCTCACCGTCAGCAAACCTGAGTGATCAATGAGAGTGAGGAAGACAGCATCCAAACATACAAGTTCACCATAATACTCTACGTCCATGAGTCCCCCAGATCTGCTTCTTTACCTATGGCAAATCTATTTATAAAAATGCTTGGCTAAATAAATAGGTTTTTAGCCTGGACTTAAACACTGAGACTGTGTCTGAGTCCCGAACACTATTTGGAAGACTATTCCATAATTTTGGGGCTTTGTAAGAAAAAGCTTTGCCCCCAGTGGTATTTTTCATAATACGCGGTACTGACAAGCAGCCTGCATCCTTTGATCGAAGTAGGCATGGCGGTTCGTAAGACACTAGCAGTTCGCTCAGGTACTGCGGCGCGAGACCATTTAATGCTTTATATGTCAAGAGTAGTATTTTAAAATCAATGTGAAATTTTACAGGGAGCCAATGCAGTGAAGATAAGATAGGGGTGATGTGCTCATATCTTCTGGTTCTAGTGAGGATTCTCGCTGCTGCATTCTGGACTAGCTGAAGCTTATTTATGCATCTAGCTGAACAACCAGACAGTAAGGCATTACAATAGTCCAACCTAGAGGTGATAAAAGCATGAACTAGTTTTTCTGCATCGTTTAGCGACAATAAATTTCTTATCTTTTCAATATTTCTAAGGTGAAAGAATGCTATCCTGGTAATATTATCAACATGAGCTTCAAATGAAAGGCTGGAATCAATAATCACACCAAGGTCTTTTACTGTTGCACTTGATGGAACAGAAAGGCCATCTAAAGTTACGGTGTGATCTAAAATTTTACTCCCAGCTGTATGCGGTCCTATGACTAGAACTTCTGTCTGATCCGGATTAAGCAGAAGGAAGGTAATTAGCACCTAATTTCTTATGTCCTGCACACATTGCTCAATTTTAGTAAGCTGTTTTTTCTCATCTGGTTTTGCTGAGACATATAACTGTGTATCGTCAGCATAACAATGAAAACTAATACCATGCTTACGGATTATGTTGCCCAGAGGAAGCATGTAAAGGGAAAAAAGCAGTGGACCTAAAACTGAACCCTGCGGAACGCCAAACTCCACTAGAGAAGATGCAGAATAATCACCATTTAAGTCTACATACTGATAAGGATGGGTCAGATAGGATCTGAGCCAGGAGAGGGCTGTACCCTTTGTAAGGGCCATATTTCATTCTTGTGATTTGTTGTTATGTTTATCTTATTTCAGTTTATTAGTTAAGCATTAAGCATTAAGTATCATACTTATAATTTGTATTGTGACATCATTTCATGGGTTGTTCTGTGACATCATCCCACAGTTATGCAGTTTCATGTCTATCACGCACGTTAGTTGTTAGTTGTTGTTAAGACATGGATGGATACAGAAAGGTGTGGAGCACACAAGCTTTTGACCGTGAGACAGTAAGCTAAAAGGAATACAGTAAAATAGGTTGTTGTAACTGTAATTTATCGAAGCTACAGAACACAGCAAACGACTTGTCGTGACTACAGTGGATTTATGCAAGAAACTATAACAACCGTTGTTTTTGATGTTGAAAATAAACAAGAGACAAAGAAATCAACGAACTGAAGAACGCCAGAGAAGGCAAGTGGAGTCAATTGACTGCATTAACTGGTGAATTAGAGTTGCTTATGTACGATGCCTGCAATCTGTATGACGTTGAAACCAAATACCATATGAAATACAAGGCGCTACTAGAGAACTTTGTTGAAGGCAATAGGAATGTGCGATTGCACCTAAACAAAAACGAACGCGAACATGATCGGCAAAACTGGTATATGTCTAAATTGCTGTGCGCCACAGAATTTAGGAAAAGGGTAGAGACGTGGATTACAGAAACTCAGAACCGCTCTAAGCCGCCTCAAACATTCGACGATGGATTTTTACCAGAAGACAGTGTGTCAATGGTGGAACTAAGGACGCTCGCGCCTAACAAGCACGAAAGCGTAGTGACGGCAGCATCCAAAAGGTCCTCAACATCTACAGCATCCTTAGCTCGGCTAAAACAGGCAGAAGCTGACAGAGCATCCTTGCTGGCTGAAGCAGCAATCTTAGAGCAACGGCAGGCGTTAGAAATAGAGGAAGCACAATTCCAAGCACGATTAAAGGTTAAAAAGGAAAGGCTGGAATTCGAAGCAAAGCTTGCAAAGGTTAATGCAAAAATAAAAGTGTATCAGGGTTGTGAAGAACGACAAGGTCCTGCAAGACAGGACGTGACCATCGAAACGCGTGGTGCATGCGCTTCCGAGCCGGAGCACAACGACCACTGCGACCACAGTTCGGCAACGGAATACCTTGAGCTGCCATCACGCCTCCGAGCAACCCACTTAAGCATGCCAGTGAGTGCCAAACCCATAATGTCAAGCACCCTAATGGACCGGCCCACCCAAGGTAACAAACACTCACGTTACAACACTGACATAGTGGAGCCTCAGGGTAGGATGCCACTTCAGGCAGATCTTACAGAAATGTTTGCAAAGAGTCAGAGGCAACTTTCCTTACCTCCGCGCGACGTTCCTTTATTCCATGGTGACCCTCTTGAGTTCACGTCCTTTGTAAGAGCCTTTAAACATGCCATCGAAACCAAAACTGATAGCAATCTGGAAAGGCTGTTCTTTCTTGAGCAGTATACTAAAGGACAGCCTAGGGACCTAGTGACAAGCTGCCAGCTCATGCCAGAACATCGTGGTTATGCAGAGGCTATGAGACTGTTACATGACAATTTCGGAAATAGACAAATAATCGCTACAACGCTGTTGCAAAAGGCACTCAACTGGCCGGAAATAAAGTCAGGGGATGGAAAGTCGCTGACAACTTCCTCCCGGTTTCTAGTAAAATGTTACAATACCATGTCAAGCATTGATTACATGGATGAGCTAGACAATGCTACCAACTTGAGGAGTGTTGCCTCAAAACTGCCCTACAAATTGCGTGAAAAATGGAGAAGCCACGTATACAAGTACGAGGAGCGCAATCAGGAAAGAGCTAAGTTCGTGCACAGTTTAAGTATAACCGCTCCTTTTACAAAGAGTATTTAAACTTCATGCAGTCAAGGTCCCCACACCCCACCTAAGTCGACAAGACGGGCAAGTGTGGTACATACCTCACCATGGTGTGTACCATCCTCAAAAGAAAAAGCTAAGGGTAGTCTTTGACTGTGCTGCCAGCTATGAGGGAATATCATTAAATAGCGAGCTTCTGCAGGGACCCGATCTGACAAACTCACTCATTGGGGTGCTCACACGCTTTAGACAAGAGGATGTTGCTATGATGGCAGATGTGGAAGCCATGTACTATCAGGTTAGAGTTCCGGAAAAGGACATAGACTTGTTGCGTTTCCTGTGGTGGCCGAATGGAGACGTGAGTCAGGACTTGGTTGAGTATAAAATGGTTGTTCATTTGTTTGGTGCAAAATCATCCCCAAGTGTAGCTAACTTTGCCCTTAGGAAAACAGCAGAAGAAAACCGCAGCAATGCATCTGCCGAGGCAGTCAACACAGTACTTAAAAACTTTTATGTAGACGACTGCTTGAAGTCTGTCTCTAGTCATAGTCAAGCAGTTGCGCTATATAGTAATCTCACCAAACTGTGCGCAAGTGGAGGGTTTCACCTTACCAAGTGGGCAAGTAATAGTCGCACATTGCTAGCTTCCATCCCTGAGAGTGAGAGAATTAAAGACATGAGGGACTTAGATTTGAGTAAAGACGCACCCTGTTGAGAGAGCTCTAGGGGTGCTGTGGTGTATTAATTCAGACACGCTCAAGTTTAAGATTAGTTTAAAAGAGCGGCCTGTGACTAGAAGAGGAATCTTGTTAGTCACTAGTTCAATTTATGACCCCTTAGGCTTCCTTGCACCAGTCATACTGCCAGCTAAGATCTTAATGCAGCAGTTGTGTAAAGAGAGA
This sequence comes from Clarias gariepinus, assembly GCF_024256425.1. NCBI lineage: Eukaryota > Metazoa > Chordata > Actinopteri > Siluriformes > Clariidae > Clarias > Clarias gariepinus. The sequence goes on from NC_071103.1 coordinate 42,878,387, forward strand.
CTCGCTTGGGATGATGACATTCCTGAACAGTTTATAAAAAGATGGAGGGCCTGGATACAAGAGTTGCATCAATTGTCTGAGTTTAGTGTAGCAAGATGCGTAAAACCAGTTGACTTTGGAGTTACAACTACAGCACAACTTCACCACTTCTCAGATGCAAGTGAAATGGGATATGGAGTTGTCTCATATATTAGGTTAGTAAATGCTGATGGACTCACACACTGTGCATTCATGATGGGGAATTCTCGCGTAGCGCCCTTAAAACAAACTACCATCCCCCGAATGGAATTGACAGCGGCAGTGGTTGCTGTAAACAACGACAAAATGTTGAAAGGTCAACTGGAAATAGAACTGCTGGACTCTGTGTTTTGGACCGATAGCACAACTGTCTTGAGATACATTGCTAATGAAAAACTTCGCTTTAAAACCTTTGTCGCTAACAGAATGTCCATCATACGAGAGTCAACCAAGCCACAGCAGTGGAGGTATGTCAACACCTCAAAAAACCCAGCTGACGCTGCCTCCAGAGGAGTCTCCTGTGAAAAATTCATGAAAAACAACAATTGGATCCATGGTCCCCCCTTTCTTAAAACACCAGAGAGTAAATGGCCTGAGAACATTCACGATCTGTCGACGAAAGAGGATGACATTGAGATTAAACACTCAGCCTCAGTGAATCTCGTAAAGACTACAGAGAGCACAGATGCCGTGAGTAAACTGATTAACTATCACTCTGACTGGTATAAGTTAAAAAGATCCGTTGCCTGGATTCTTTGCGTTAAGGACATGCTTAAACAGAGATCAAAAAGGATTAAGGGACAGGCAAACAACTCAATAACAGAAAACCATAAGTCTCTAACAATTAAGGACTTAACAAAGGCAGAAAAGTCATTAAGTTCATTCAAAACCAAAAATTCAAAGACGAAATCTCCATGTTACAAAAGGGTAATGCATCCGTAAAAAGAAACAGTTGTCTCTCCAAACTAGATCCAGTACTGCAGGATGGAGTGCTAAGAGTTGGAGGACGTCTTGGTAGGTCTGCAATGCCTGAGCACGCAAAACACCCTGTCATTATACCCAAAGACTTACACATTACAACTCTAATCTTAAGAAACACTCACGAACAGGTCGGACATTGTGGAAGGAATTATATGCTTTCAAAATTGCGGCAGAAATACTGGATTCTGACTGCAAATTCCCTTGTGAGAAAGTTTCTGTCCAGTTGTGTGACATGCAGAAAGATCAGAGCGAAGAATAGTGAACAAAAAATGTCAGAACTGCCACGCGATAGAATAACACCAGATCACCCACCGTTCACTAACGTAGGGGTAGACTATTTCGGACCCTTCGAGGTCAAACGGGGTAGAAGTAATGTTAAAAGATATGGCGTATTGTTTACTTGTCTGACAACAAGAGCCGTGCACATTGAAGTCGCGCAGTCATTAGATACAGACTCCTGCTTAAATGCTATTCGACGCTTCATGTGCAGAAGAGGCCAGGTGTCAGTTATGAGAAGTGATAATGGAACAAACTTCATAGGCGCTGAGGCTGAATTGCGTAAAGCTATCCAACAGTGGAATCAGTCAAAAATTTAAGGCGTCCTCATGCAAAAGGGGATACAATGGATATTTAATCCTCCTGCTGGGTCTCACTTCGGTGGAATATGGGAAAGGCAGATAAGGTCAGTTAAAAAAATCTTGAGGTCTGTACTAAAAGAACAAACACTAAACGATGAGAGCTTGCATACATTCCTGTGTGAGGTGGAAGCTATAATAAATGACCGTCCCCTTACCACTGCTACAGACGATCCCACAGACCTGGAGCCCCTGACACCTAACCACCTGCTGCTGATGAAAAAACAGCCAAACTTGCCTCCTGGACTTTTCAAAAAAGAGGACATTTACGCACGTCGCAAGTGGAAGCAAATTCAGTACCTTGCCGACCTATTCTGGAAGCGATGGGTGCATGAATACTTGCCCTTGCTTCAGGAGCGCCAAAAATGGTCTCAGGTGAGAAAAAAACTCTCGATTGGAGACGTAGTCCTAATAATTGATGAGTCTTCTCCAAGAAATTCATGGGTCGTCAGACGGATCACGAAAGTGTTCCCTGATAAAAAAGGACTTGTGAGACGTGTACTGGTCAAAACTAAAACCAGTACCCTGGAAAGACCCGTCGATAAGCTGTGCCTGATATGTGAAATGGACTGTTAGTTACCTTATAAAGTAGTCATGTTCCTTTCATTTGGTACGCAGCGATATGAATACCTTAAGTTAAACCGTTAACAAATGTTTAAAGTGTTAAGAAAGCTGATTCAAATTTTAATCCAATAGTAAATGTTGTGGCCCAATTGTAAAAAAAAAAAAAAAAAGGAAAAAACAACAAAACAAAAATGTGTGTAATTGTCAGTCTTCCTGCCTGTCAATTAGGGGCTGGAAATGTAAGGGCCATATTTCATTCTTGTGATTTGTTGTTATGTTTATCTTATTTCAGTTTATTAGTTAAGCATTATATATATATATATATATATATATATATATATATATATATATATATATATCTTATAATTTGTATTGTGACATCATTTCATGGGTTGTTCTGTGACATCATCCCACAGTTATGCAGTTTCATGTCTATCACGCACGTTAGTTGTTAGTTGTTGTTAAGACACGGAAGGATACAGAAAGGTGTGGAGCACACAAGCTTTTGACCGTGAGACCGTAAGCTAAAAGGAATACAGTAAATTAAGTTGTTGTAACTGTAATCTATCGAAGCTACAGAACACAGCAAGCGACTTGTCGTGACTACAGTGGATTTATGCAAGAAACTGTAACAACCGTTGTTTTTGATGTTGAAAATAAACAAGAGACAAAGAAATCAACGAAAGTCTGAAGTCGTCAGTGAAACTGTGTAACAAAGACACGCGTCAGAACTTGTGAATAACATGCACGTACACCCTTAATTCCTACTACATTTTCTAATCTGTGAAGAAGAATAGCGTGATCAACGGTGTCAAAAGCTGCACTGAGGTCGAGTAATACAAGCATAGTTACACAACCCTGATCAGAGGCCAATAGGATGTCATTTACTACTTTAACGAGCGCTGTCTCTGTACTGTGATGAGGCCTAAATCCTGACTGATACAGTTCATGTATGCCATTTCTATGTATATATGAGCATAGCTGCTCTGCTACTATCTTTTCCAGAATCTTAGAGATAAAGGGGAGGTTTGATATTGGTCTGTAACTGGACAGCTGACAGGGGTCGAGGTCAGGTTTCTTAATTATTGGTTTGATAACTGCTAATTTAAAAGATTTTGGAACATATCCAATGCTGAGTGAAGAATTAATTATTCTCAACAGGGGTTCTATTATTGCTGGTACTATCTGTTTAAGAAAATGTGTCGGTACAGGATCTAATATACAGGTTGATGAATTTGAAGAAGAGATGAGTGAAATTAGTTCATTCTCTTCAAGGGGAGTAAAGTATTCTAGGTTCTGGTCTGACATGGCTAGATTAACATCTGCATCAATTACATTGTTCGGTTTCAAAACCTCAATTTTATGCCTAATATTTACAATTTTATTATTAAAAAAGTTCATGAAGTCCTCACTATTGCATGATGTTGTTGTGGAGATTTCTGCAGTGGTCTTATTTCTGGTTAATTTGGCTACAGCATTAAATAAGAATCTAGGATTATTTTTGTTATTTTCTATAAGAGTGGAGAGATATGTTGATCTAGCTACACTAAGAGCTTTTCTATAGTTCAGGATGCTCTCCTTCCATGCTATTTGAAATACTTGCAATTTAGTTTGACATCATAGGTTTTGTTAGGGGAGCCACTGTACTAAATAAGAACCTGGGATTGTTTTGGTTTCTTGCTATCAGTTGGCTCAGATGTCCTGGCTATAGCTGCCTGTCTATAGCTGCACATACTGTCTTTAAATGCAATTCGAAAAACTTTTAATTTAGTTGTTTTCCACATTCGCTCGAGGTTACTGGTTGCTCTCTTGAGGTCATACATATGATTATTAAACCATGATGCAGGTTTTATCTCGGAAATTTTTTAATCTGATGGGAGCAACAGTGTCTAATGTACTGGTAAAAACAGTGTCTATAATGCTAGTTAATTTATCTAGATCATCTGCCTTTAGGGCTCTAGTAATGTGTTGGGACAAATTACTCGTAAATTTGTCTTTGGTGGTCAGATTAATGTTTCTACTAAATCAATAACTTTGGAAGACATGCCTAGTCTGTTCTAGTATATACTAAGTGGTGATGATTTGTGATGTCATCACTTTGAGGTAGAATCTCTATATTGGTATCTATACTGTACCATGGGATATAATTAAGTTATATAATTAAGTTTAGTGTATGATTAAAATGATGAGATATTTATGTTTTTTTAACCCCAAAGGAATTTAGCTAATCCATAAATGCGAGTCCTAAAGCATCATTAGCATCATCTACATGAATATTAAAATCTCCTACTATCAACATTTGTATGTAAACTGTTATATATAGTTGCAACACCCCTTACAGGACCAGTTTGACGGGACTCATGCTTATAGAAATATCCTGACAGTGTAGACTTATTCAGACCAATATATAAATTTATATGACACACACACACACAAATGGAATCACTGCTTTTTGTCTGATTATTGGAATCTGTTTCTTTTTGTGTGACAGGGAACCTCTCTAATGTCACTTGCTTTTGCCTTCTTTTGCAGAAATGTGACGTTGCGTTGTCGGTAAACAAATTGATCTCCCGCACTGCTACAGCCTTTTTAACTTTTTTTTCCTTGCAGAATCAGTTGAGATCATTAGATAACAACCCCCCACCCCACCCCCCCTCTTTCTCTCTCTTAGAGACCCCCCTGACGCTGGCCGTGATCACTGGTCTGAGTGTTGATGGAATCCGTGTACTACTGTTAAATGGAGCTCATCATGATTTCAGAGCAAGAGATGGACTAACACCACTGCATAAAGCTGTTAGAGTGCACAATCAAAGTGCACTGATGGTAGACACACAGACATTCTCACTCACACACACACACACACACACACACACACAAACTATCTACTGCATAATGGAACAATGGCTGTGTTCTTATCTTATAATCTCTCTCTGTAGGCATTCCTGTCCTTGGGTGTTTCTCCGGACTATAAGGATCGTTGTGGTTTGACACCGCTGTACCACTCTGTGCTGACAGGGGGTGACACATCCTGCTGTGAGACTCTGCTGTACTACAGAGCGCGGCTTGGAATACGTGACGAGAATGGCTGGGATGAATCACATCAGGTGTTTGTCTGTGTGTGTGTGTGTGTGTGTGTGTGTGTGTGTGTGTGTGTGTGTAAAATAAAATGAAAATCCATACCCTATAGTTCATCCTCTATAAACACTTCATCCTATATACTGTAGATGTGACTTGTTTTGAATGTGCCAACATGGTGCCAAGTTCTGCCCCTGGGTTCTGGTGTGTAAATGCACAAATGCTCTGATGTGAGCTCCTGCTATCAGGCACTCATGCTGCAGCACATCAACATTAATAACAATTGATTTATTGCTATTAATATTAAGTGATTGAGTTCCACAAAATGTTTATTAAATTGGTGTGTAATCTGTATATAAAATCACAATAACTCATGGACAGTTGTACATTGTGTGAATGATCTAACCCAAGTAAAAGGCAGGGCTGGGTTAGGAAAATTCAGTATAACACCTTTTCTAAAATTCAATTCAATTTTATTTATATAGTGCTTTTAACAATGGTCATTGTCTCAAAGCAGCTTCACAAAAAATTAAGGAATTGTTTTTTTTGTTTTGCAGGTAAAAGTTCAATATAACAGAAGTTGTGTAGATTAACATGAAGTCCAGTTCAGCACAGGGAGTCAGTAGGTGCAGAGGGCAGATGGGGTCTGGATCACTGGAAGCACAGGAGCAGGATGTGTAGCTTCAGCCATCATAAAGCAGAATTCAGCTGGAGCTGGTCCTTCTCTGGATGCCTTAGAAACCTCGCAGGGTTGGCCTTAGTCTACTAAAGCTGGTACAATCTCCAGATGCCTCGGGATGGGTAGAAAAATACAGAACAGATGGAGAGAATTAGCGTAGTTGCCATTCAGGATAGATGTACTGGAGTATGAGGTTATGGGATGAGTTACGCGTATGCCAGAATAAAGAGATGCGTCTTGAGTCTACTTTTAAACTGGGAAACCGTGTCTGCTCCCACACTGTCTGGAAGGCTATTCCAAAGCTTTGGAGCCAAATATGAAAATGCCCTGCCCCCTATTGTAGATTTTAAAATTCTGGGAATTACCAGAAGTCTGGAGTTTTGTAATCTTAAGGAGCGTGGTGGATTATAGCGTATCAGAAGACTGGTTAGGTATGAGGGAGCTAAACCATTTAAAGCCTTGTATGTAAGTAGTACTATTTTGTAATTAATTCTAAACTGAACAGGTAGCCAGTGCATGGATGATAATATAGGTGTTATATGATCATATTTTCTGGATCTAGTGAGAACCCTGGTGGCTGCATTTTGGACTAACTGTAGCTTGTTTATTGAGGATGCAGGACAACCACCTAGTAATGCATTACAATAGTCCAGTCTGGAGGTCATGAATGCATGAACTAGCTTTTCTGCATCAGATACGGATAGGATACTCCTAAGTTTGGCAATATTTCTAAGATGAAAAAAAGCTGTTTTTGTGATATTGGAAATATGATATTTAAAAGACAAGTTACTGTCTAATATTACGCCCAGGTCTTTTAGGTCATTTAGATCTACAAAATGGTATCGATCAGACAGGTATGATCTAAACCATTTTAATGCCTGCCCCTGAATACCTATATGATTTTGTAGGCGATCTATGAGAATATTATGATTTATGGTGTCGAATGCAGCACTAAGATCAAGTAAGACTAGTATTGAGACATTTTAAAAATAATGTGCAGTTTTGCTGATCGCTGTGGTGACCCCTAACAAGGACCGACTGAAAAAACATCAACAAAATAAGTCTAGACTTGTCTCTGTATTCACAAAGCTATACAGACAATTGCACTTATACAAATGTGTATATCCTCCTAAATTATTAATAATTAGAATTATTTTCATTTTGCTGCAAAATTAACATTTAATAATATCTAAACAGTTGGCATGGTGGTTTGATGGTTAGCACTGTTGCTTAGCACCTTAGGTCAAGAGTTCGATTCCCATTTTGGGTCTGTATGCATGGAGTTAGCATGTTCTCCCTGTGCTTGGTGGGTTTCCTTCCACAGTCCAAAGACATAAAGACACACAAGACACAGCTGAGTGGCAGTCACAAATTTCCTGTAGTGTATGAATGTGTGTGTGCCCGGTGATAGACTGCCAAACTGTCTAGAGTGTACCCCACCTTGAGTCTAACTCTCCTGGGATAGGCTCTGACCCATGACCTTGCATACAGGATAAATTGAAATAGATGATGAGGAAGTGAGTGAAATCAAAACAGATAATTAATGATGGAGTTTAGATTTTTTTTTAAGGTGAATTATTAAATACTATTATTACAAAGTTCAATTTTTATTATTTACAAATACCAATTACCAAAATACCAATTTTTATAAAACTGGATTCAATTGAGTTAAAAGAAATAGGGCCCGGTTTCTCTAAAGCTTCTTATCGCTAAGTAGTTCTTAAGTTGTACCTTAACCTCTCTCTTAACGTTATGGCGCATTTCCCGAAATGTTCTTACGCTAAGTATCTCTTAGCTAAGTCACACGTTTGTAAGGTTGGTCTGGACCAACCTTAACTCATTTTTAGCGTAGTTTCAGCTCACGAGGCTAGTCGCCGCCACTGAGCAGCAGTGTCTTCATAAATCAGCGGCGTATGGAAGCACATTATGGCACGTTATCAAAGTCATATTAATGATGTAATATACTTCAGACCTGCTTATGAATTTTATTTTATTTAATATCAGAACTAATATAGTGACTTTTAATTAGCCTATTTCAGAATGTGACTAATGCATTAAAATAATTTGGCAGTGATACAGCGTGTTGTTGTGCTAAACTGAAGACGGCGCCGTCCGCGGAGCCGTGTGGTTCATGTACATCTTTCCTTTAGAGAAAATTTCAGCCCTTTTCATATTTTGCCTGAGGTAAATGTTTAAAAAAAAAAGTTTCGCCTTCCAAGGCAATAGATTATGGAGCTTCTTGACCTGCTCAGACCTGCACTTGCCAGGCCAACGCGTTGTACTTACACTCCATGTTTTGATGTCCAGCTGCTCACTGCTTTTGTTTGAAATGTTTCATTGATCATTAGCCATCATTTATGACTGGATGGACTTTTCTTTTGACACGTTTTATTTTATGATGAAATTAGATTTAGTTAAATGAGAAAATAAACATGGGAGTTTCAAGCCCCGCATCCATTTTTCTATGATTGTACTGTATACTCGGTTCGTTTCACCGGCACAGGTTACATTTAAATATAAGCGACAGTTTGGTGATTTAATTTGTATATTTGTCTATTATCGCATGCTATTGATAAGTTAACCCATGTCGAAATAAACGCTATTAAAATAATTTAATGCACTGTTTAATTTGCATAGAAAGTGCTGTCTTTCTTAACGCTGTCATGCAAAAGGAGTCAAAAATCGATTCCTGAGCAACCGATGTCAGCTAATTCAGGACCTTCACTGTAGACAGCGCCTTGTAACGTCGGACGTAAGAGGCAGCGACTTAAGAAGACTCCTAAGAGACAGTTCGAGAAATACACTTAACGTAAGATATATCTTAAGAGTCTTCTTAGCGTGCGAATAGTGTGCGTTATCGAGAAACCGGGCCTAGATTAATTGTATAATCTTGTAGTCATCTTACAGTTGTGCTGAAAAAAAGTATATAAGACCTTCTATATCACGCAATTTATTAATCCCCATATATAATTATTCAAACATGGTGAGGGAAAAAAACTGCCCTGAGCTTTAATGGTTTAAAAGCTGGTTGGTCTAATTTTTTTCTATACACAGTATATACTATACAGATGTGGCCATTAAGAATGCACGTGTTTTCCCGCGAGATACCGAAATTTGGCGCACGGCATGCCGTGACTTGCTGCAAGCAACATTCGGGAATTTAAATAAATGTGTTGTGCTTTACTGAAGAGGCAGAAGAGAGGCAAAGTAAGGTGAAGGTAGAGGTGGCAAAGGCCAAACAAAGACCATATGAGGACTTGTATGCTAGGCTAGACAGTAAGGAGAGAGAGAGGTGGATCTGTACAGGTTGGCAAGGCAGAGAGATAGAGATGGAAAGGATGTGCAGCAGGTTAGAGTGATTAAAGATAGAGATGGAAATGTACTGACAAATGCCAGGAGGGTAATGGGAAGATAAAAGGAGTACTTTAAGGAGTTGATGAATGAGGAGAACGAAAGAAAACAAAGAGTAGAAGAGGTGACTGTTGTGGAACAGGAAGTAGCAAATATTAGTAAAAGTGAGGTGAGGAAGGCATTAAAAAGGATAAAGAGTGGAAAGACTGTTGGTCCTGATGACATACCTGTGGAGGTATGGAAGTGCTTAGGAGAGGTGGCAGTAGAGTTTCTGACTGGTTTGTTTAATAAGATCTTGGAGAGTGAGAGGATTCCAGAGGAATGAAGGAGAAGTGTATTGGTGCCAATTTTTAAGAACAAGGGAGATGTGCATAGCTGTGGCAATTATAGAGGTATAAAGCTAATGAGCCAGACAATGAAGCTGTGGGAAAGAGTAGTGGAAGCTAGGTTAAGGGCAGAGGTGAGCATTTGTGAGCAGCAATATGGTTTTATGTCTAGAAAGAGTACATCAGATGCAGTATTTGCTTTGAGGATGTTGGTGTAGAAGTACAGAGAAGGTAACAGGGAGTTGCGTTGTGCCTAGATTTAGACAAACCGTATGACAGGGTGCCAAGGGAGGAGCTGTAGATGAAGGTCTGGAAGGGCAGATAAGTATGTTCGAGTGGTGCAGGACATGTATGAGATGTGCTGTAGGTGTGACAGAAGAGTTCAAGGTGGAGGTGGGTCTGCATCAAGGATCGGCTCTAAGCCCCTTTTTGTTCGCTCTGGTGATGGACAGGATGACAGATGAGGTAAGACAGGAGTCTCCATGGACTATGATGTTTGCAGATGACATTGTGCTCTTTAGCGAGAGAAGGAAACAGGTAGAGGAAAATTTGGAGAGGTGGAGGTATGCTCTGGAAAGCAGAGGAATGAAGGTTAACCGCAGCAAGACGGAATACATGTGTGTAAATGAGAGGGACCCAAGAGAATCGGTGAGGCTACAGGGAGCAGAGGTAAAGAAGGTGCAGGATTTTAAGTACTTAGGGTCAACGGTCTAGAGCAACGGAGAGTGTTTAAAGGAGGTGAAGAGGCGGGTACAGGCAGGTTGAAATGGGTGGTGAAAAGTGTCAGGTGCGTTGTGTAAGAAAAGAGAAGAATTGAGTCCTAAAATGTATTTCACCAGCAAAACATAGAATAAATAGAAATAAAATGTTTAATGGTACCAATCAAATCAGACTTCATAATTACTTTGAGTGTAAATCACAAACTTACTGAATATATTATGTATTTATGTGTATACAGTACGTTTGTATGTGAATATATTATATAAGTATGTGTTTGTGCGCGCGTCTCATATGTGACCTTCATATAAAATGCAAATCGTGATAAGTGTTGTTAAAGTATTTGTGTATTTAAACGCGGCTCGCGCGAGGGGCAGAGCCGCGCATAAACTGTTTAGAACAGGCCGGGTCGTGATAGCGCGACACTCTGTGTGATCATTTGATCGCACCGGTAAAAGGTGTCAGGGCCAAAGACATAGCACGCCGGAGAAGACACAGGCAAAGCCCAAGCCTCTGTCTGTCTAAGACACCAGTGAGAAAGTGAGGGAGAGCGACACGCATCAGTTTAGCGCACGCTCTCGGGTTAAAGTGCACAAAGCACAAACTCTACTTTCTCTCTTCCCATAAATCCTCGGTAAAGGCATAAGCTCAGAGAGCATCTTTAGTTTTTTATTTTAGTTTCCAGTGGACTTATCCTGTCCATTCTCGCATAGATGGCAGAGCTCTGTTTATTTTGTTGTTATAAAGCTGTTCATCGGCATGCATGAACCTCACATATGCATGATCAAACATAATACACCTGTCCATAAATAAAAAGGAATATTTAAGCATATACACAAAATGTATTCCACTTAAACATTACAGATTAAAACAAGGAGAGTACAGTAGACGTGCTGAGCTTTAGTTCATTGTGATGGGGACAAAAGGTCTAGGAAGGAAACAGGTTTCGTTATTTTACAAAATCTGAATATATTCAGTAAATTTATGAATTGCACTCAAAGTATCAAATTCAACTATGAAGTCTGGTTTAATTAGTACCATTAAACAATTTATTTCTATTCATGTTTTGCTAGTGAAATACATTTAAGGCAGAGACGTCTGCTCGGTCTTGTTAAATCGTTTTAAGCCCCTCATTTCTGTGAATCCCCCCATCAGCGAAACCGGTTTGATAACTTCACACCCATCGTGAATGAAAGGTAAGAAAAGGGATTACAGTAACTGGGGGGTTCTGTGGGGGTTCACCTCGGAGCGCGCTGTCGCGTTGTATTCAGATAATAAATTTAAACAAAATCATGTTTGCTTCAGGATTGGAAACAATATTGTATTAGGCTAACTGTATTTAAGATTATTTACTTTTGTCTTCTTTGTGTTCGTCTTATTGTACATACGCGCGGGCATCTTTAAATTTGAACAGAAAATAATAGTCTGCTGGTTGGAACGTTATTTTTCATATAACTTAAACGGCTGAATTAAGTTAAATATACACAATAAATTTATAATTGCGTTTGCTTTACATTTGAGCACTCATTAAGATTTCTTATTTTATTTACTACCATATCATTTATTTGTGTCTAATTGACTTTGTAATTTACTTGCGATTGTACTTTTAAAATGTAACCTACATATCTACAGTATAACCATATTTAACTACTTCAGCAGTGAATGAGAAATTTGGGGAACCCATCCTCATTTGGGTGAAACAGAAAACAGTAAATGATCTGCATTTATACAGTGTGTTAGATGGCAGGCAGTTCAGCTATAATAGCTGATGTTAATTGATGTTAATATGAAGTCCAGGTAGTTATTAACGACTCAGGTAGATTTGTAGGAAGTTCCAGTCCTGAACTATCGAACTGTCAAGTCCCCAGAGAAACAGTTGCCAACACCATCAAGGCCAGAACCATCTTGTAGGTAGAGAGAATCATCCCCAGACACCAGACGCATCCCAGAGAGACACACGGGGCATCCATGTGACGAGATCTTCAGCCAAAAGTGGGGCATCAGGATGGGTCAGACAGGTCCGGAGGGCAGAGGGAGTCTGGATCACTGGCAGCTCAGGAACAACATGTGTAGCTCGACAGAGAGAGAGAAAGAGTGAAAGGGGGAGACAAGGGGAGAGGGGAAAGGGAAAGAGGGGAAGAAAGAGAAGAAGCGGAGAGATTGCAGTTAGGTCTGGTCACAGTCACACAATGTATAATGTGAATGTATATTAACTGTGAGGAAGACAGCATCTAAACATACCAGTTCACCATAATACTCTACGTCCATGAGTCCCCCAGATCTGCTCCTTTACCTATGGCAAATCTATTTATAAAAATGCTTGGCTAAATAAATAGGTTTTTAGCCTGGACTTAAACACTGAGACTGTGTTTGAGTCAACCACACCACTATGCAGAACTAACACAATCTTTTCACAATCAATCAATCAATCTTTATACATCCATGGACACTATGGACAATTCAACGCACATCTACCTTCACATCTACACTACATGTTTACGTTTACATTCTGGACCATTGCACAAAGACACTTTAATAACTATTGCACAAAGACACTTTTTTTCTATGCATATTTGCACATCTTTCTCCCAAGAATATAAAAATTTCACAATTTCTTAAATGTTCTTGTACAGTATATTTCTATTTGTACAGTATATGTCTATTTTCGTACGGCATATTTCTATTTTTAGTTCTATTTTTTCTAGTTAAATTTTTTTTTTTTTTTTAATTTTATTAATAAATTTATTGTATTTCTTTTATTCATATTTATTACTTATTATAAGCTTTAATTCTCTTTTTAAGGTCACTGGCGATCGTGTAAGCATTTCACTACATTTCGTACTGTGTATGACTGTGTATGTGACAAATAAAATTTGAATTTGAATTTGAATCCCGAACACTATTTGGAAGACTATTACATAATTTTGGGACTTTGTAAGAAAAAGCTCTGCCCCAGTTGTATTTTCATAATACACGGTACTGACAAGCAGCCTGCATCCTTTGATCGAAGTAGGCGTGGCAGTTCATAAGACACTAGCAGTTCGCTCAGGTACTGCGGCGCGAGACCATTTAATGCTTTATATGTCAAGAGTAGTATTTTAAAATCAATGCGAAATTTCACAGGGAGCCAATGCAGTGAAGATAAGATAGGGGTGATGTGCTCATATCTTCTGGTTCTAGTGAGGACTCTCGCTGCTGCATTCTGGACTAGCTGAAGCTTATTTATGCATCTGGCTTGACAACCAGACAGTAAGGCATTACAATAGTCCAACCTAGAGGTGATAAAAGCATGGACTAGTTTTTCTGCATCGTTTAGCGACAATAAATTTCTTATCTTGGCAATATTTCTGAGGTGAAAGAATGCTATCCTGGTAATATTATCTACATGAGCTTCAAATGAAAGGCTGGAATCAATAATCACACCAAGGTCTTTTACTGTTGCACTTGATGGAACAGAAAGGCCATCTAAAGTTACGGTGTAATCTAAAATTTTACTCCTAGCTGTATGCGGTCCTATGACTAGAACTTCTGTCTGATCCGGATTAAGCAGAAGAAAGTTAATTAGCATCCAATTTCTCATGTCCTGCACACATTGCTCAACTTTAGTAAGCTGTTTTTTCTCATCAGGTTTTGCTGAGACATATAACTGTGTCGTCAGCATAACAATGAAAACTAATACCATGCTTACGAATTATGTTGCCCAGAGGAAGCATGTAAAGGAAAAAAAGCAGTGGACCTAAAACTGAACCCTGCGGAACGCCAAACTCCACTAGAGAACATGCAGAATAATCACCATTTAAGTTTACATATTGATAACGATGGGTCAGATATGATCTGAGCCAGGAGAGGGCTGTACCCTTAATTTCTACTACATTTTCTAATCTGTGAAGAAGAATAGCGTGATCAGTGGTGTCAAAAGCTGCACTGAGGTCGAGTAATACAAGCATACAGATGGAGCCACGCCAAATAGCCGCGGCCGTGTGAATGGCGTACGAATGGCGTACGGCTGCCCTATGGTACGCCGTAATCCCCCCTCCTTTTCTTTCGAGAAAGGCGTGTCAAGATTTCACAGTAAACACGCCCATTCAAGCCCTATTTATGCATTTACCTGGTTCCACCACTAGAGGGCGCTTCGTTCTCAAGGACACGTTAACACAAGCCAGCAATTTAGCTGCGCTGAGTTGCAATCACGTGATTTTAACAACCCACCCCCGCCGAACTGACGCTGCCAAACTGCACTAGAGATGAAGATGGTGGATTAATGGACTATTTGCGGTAAGTGGTGTTTTAATTTATAAAATTTGTTTGGGATTAGTTTACAGTTTATTTCCCAGTTTAGTTTTTTACCGGCCGTTTTGAAAATCACTGGCAGCACGAGCAGCGTGCGATGTAACTTTAGATACCTTAATGATCTGTTTACCAAGTCTGGAGTTAACATTACAGCTTACTGTCAGTGTCACAAACTCACAATGTCACTCCTCTTTAACTGAAAAAGACACTAAAGCTTCGAAAATGCTATTAATGTCCCTATTACAAAAGCTGCACTACCGGATGAAGAGTGTTTGTGTTTTATAAAAATGCCTTCAGAGTCTGACCGCGTGTTGTCTGGATAAATTCAGCATTTATTTATTCTTTGGGTAAGAGTTCATCTGCAGGTTATATCTGTGAATATAATGTGATGCAGTTCATGAAGGACACAAGCTGAGGATAGATGTACAGGAGCTCGCGAGCTAAACACTCATAACCGGGTTTATATTTTTCTCAATTTTGCCGTGACCTTGCGCGGTAGCGCGAGCGCTTAGTTACCGAGCTGGATAAAAACCCCGAAGTGTTTATCAGTGAAGGAGTGGGGGGAGGTGTGTGGGGGGGGGGGGGGCTTCAGTACTCGGGAAGTTATAGTTTGGCTTCAGATATGAACTAAAGTATACGAGTGTTATATCGCCTAACTTATTTGTATGAAAAGCGCATTAAGTAAATTCTCGGTTAATTTAATGCAGACGATAATACAGACAGACCGGGGTTAGCACTAACAAAGTTCAATGGTTAAAGTTATCCCAGTTTATTTACATTCCAGAATTCCCCAAAACAGTATTTTACACACTCTGTGGTGGAGGTTTACTAATATCTTTTATATTTATTACAACTAGATATTCTGTAAAGTTTATTTATCTTTGTATTCACTAAATTCTCCTGTTTTCTTTAATCAGAGCTCCGCTGTGGAGGATTGGGGGGTCAGACGGATGACGGTTGGCCTTTTGAAGCTACTGGAGGAGCCTGAACAAGCTGTTGAGGGAGCTGTAGAAGGGATGATGTCACAGCTTTAGAATGATGTTTGGTCAGGTCTACTGTATGTTCTGAACATAGAATTGCAAAACTTTTGATACTTTAGGGGGGAAACAAAGAATTAAACATTTCCATCTTTCATATTTTTTAAAAATGATATTTTAATATAAAAGAACCAGATAGAGACTGATATGCAGCTAGTGTTATCCGGGTATTTTAATGAGCTTTAAGCAAAAATTAAACATGTTTTCACCTGTTTAATACAAATTATTGTTTTACCTTTTACTAGTTTTGGAAGAATAAATTTTATTTTTAAAGTCATGTGTGCGTGTTTTAATTGTTGGGGGATTGTTTGTGTATTTAAAAATACATTTACTTAAACCAACAACTTCAATGTGCAAAAAATGGGACCCAACGTTGTTTTAAATAGTCAAAGAGTTGGGCTAATAATAATAATAATTATTATTATTATTATTATTATTATTATATATAATATATAACTTGATCATATGTATCTGTGCTAGTTTGTGTATGTGACCCATAATCATTTTTTCTCAGTATAATTTTTTTGGGGGTTTTAAGAACTCCATTAAAAGAGCAAAGACAAACTTAGAAGGAGTGGAAGGTAAGAAACCTCAGTGGAGAATACTGACTGTGACATGGTGCTAATTGCTCTCTGTGTGTGTGTGTGTTTTTTTTGGGGGGGAAGGGGTACTTGAGACTGACTTGTCTCTGCCCAAATGTTTGTGTTAAACCAACGGAGAAATGCAGGAGCGCACACACACACACCTCTCATCCACAAGCTTTAACTGTTGTCTATTAAATCGTTGATTAAACCTATGAACACAGCTGTTCAGCATCAGTCCTAAACACAAGCGCAGGGTCTGTTTTTGTCCTTAATTAAAAGACACCAATATGTTAATAATTTACACAATGATAACATGTTTATGTTTAATGTTTATTTTGCGGGAAAAGGTAATAAGCAATATTTAAAATAAAACAAACCAGGAAGTAAGTGTTTCATACATTAAAGTGCTGTGTATAACCAAGTGCCCGAACAGACATAGCAACAGTATACAGAGTGTGTGCGCTGTGGGGGATTAGAAGGTGAACGAAGATAATCATTTACAAGACAAAAGACGTTGCCCCCCATTACGCAATCGCTATCCTCAAAGAAAAGCCGCCGCCTCTTTTCATTCAAACGCGTTAGCGAGTGTTTTTTCTTTCCCTCCGTTTGTGAACACAGTTGCGTTCAGCAACACGATGGAACCAATAACCTAAAAAGCAGCAACAACACCCATTATGATCACACTTTGTTGAATTTATATCTTTGCATTGCTACGTGTTTATTTACTTCCTTTTCGCATTGCACGTATAATGCACTCTAAAATCGACACTATCAAACTTGGAAATGATATAACATCCAATCAAACATCACGTTATTAAAAGTAACGAATTTGTCACTACTTTTTCTCTTATGAAGCACGGCTAAAAAAATAATAAAAATTACACCAAAGTGCTGCAGGTTTGGTGTCTGTGAGCTTTTCCTTATCAGAGTTACACGGGGGGCATTTTGTGGCTGATCCAGTTACACTCTACTTAGATATTACACAGAGGGGAGTTCACTTCTGTTCTCTTCATCCTAGCTTAATTTCGTCTCATGAAATAATAGTAAGTTCTGGAAAGTCTGAGTTCATCTCCCCAGCCAGTGTTGTGTATGGACAGGGTAGCATCATGGCAGGATTGGTGTCATTTTTATTATCTTTTTAGCCGTGCTGCGTAAGAGAAGAGTAGTGACAAATTCATTACTTTCGTTACTAGACTATTTTGTCTGCAAGTGAAATACATCGATACGTTAATAATTTACACCACGATAACATTACTGCAGAAGGATCTAGAGACGTGACTTTGAGACGTTCACAGTATATTCGAACCGTAGACAGTGTTTATTTTGCAGAACATTACAAAACAGCCATGTCCAATAAAACAGTGCATCTTTAATAAGCCACATTGGTTTCGAGTCAGTAGTAAAATTAACGAAAGACTGAGAAGCCCCGTAAACTTGACCCTGACAATAATAGTCGATTGTTTTTATATTTATGGTTTTTATATATATATATATATATATATATATATATATATATATATTAATGTTCAAATTAACGTTTCAGAGTAGCCTATATAATTTGTCTTGTCATCTGTTTACAGCGTTGGCTGATTTTGTGATTGAGACCCATGGGTTACATTTAAATATTTTTATTAGTAGTAGTAAGCCAGGCTTTAGTAACCCTGGATAAATCACAATATAAGCCCTCTCTCGCGCACGCGCTCTCTCTCACTCCCTCTCTCTCTCTCACACACACACACACACACACACACGTACACACACAAACAAATGAAACTATGGCAAAAATATATAAGCAGTAAAAATTACAGTAGTATTCTGTAGGTGATTTCTGTCCTGATAACAGGCGCTGACCCTCTGGACCTGTTTAGTTCTGTTAGTATTGTGTTCAAGTGTGAATGTTTATGGGGATAATTTGTCTCTGCTGCATCTATTCACCGTAGTGATAAGTGATTAATGTCCCATCAGATGGGGGACGTTATACTGGTTAAATGACTAAAGACATACTGATCCGTATGGACAGATATTTGTTCCAGATATTATGCGTTATTAATCGATTTGTTATGCCAATTTTTGACTATCAGCGAAAAAAAAACATCAGCGAAAACATCAAAAATATAACGAAAACAAACTCAAGCAGAAGTTAAATTTTAAGCTTTACTTTGCAGCAAAATATTATTTACCAGTGTATTAAACGGAAATAGATAAAATACACTGTAATGTAAAATACTGTACATAGCCCGCACTTGTATTCCATACCTACGGTATAGATAAATTACAGATGTTACCGTGTCTTTAAGTATTATTAAGGATGTCGTGAAAAATATTGCAATAAGTAGTTTTATTAATTAATTAAATTAATCATTAATTAAAAATAGCATAAGCATCATGGGTTGTGTATTGAGTGATTTAAATCTGTTTTATGAATCGTTTTTTATCCCTCTTTTTTACCACATCATCTATTTATGAAACTATGTTGACGTAAGTTATGTTATATATATTAAATATAGTAACCGGCTGCTTGGACACTGCAGTTAACTGAAGCAGTCAATGCTCCATCTGGCGGAATTATACAGCATTGCAACCATCTTTTTAGAAAGTGCATGGGGGCGTTTATGGGGCGGGGCATCGTTAACTACGTCATCGCGGGGGATCACATTCCGTGCACGGATCGATCATGGTCCTGTCACGGTCCTGTCATGGACCTATCATGCTCCAAGCGGCTGTTTGACGTGGCTCCCACTGTAGTTACACAACCCTGATCAGAGGCCAATAGAATGTCATTTACTACTTTAACGAGTGCTGTCTCTGGGCTGTGATGAGGCCTAAATCCTGACTGATACAGTTCATGTATGCCATTTCTATGTAGATATAAGCATAGCTGCTCCGCTACTATCTTTTCCAGGATCTTAGAGATAATGGGGAGGTTTAAGGTTTGTACAGAATGCTGCTGCACGGCTTTTAACTGGTACTAAAAAACAAGAGCACAATACTCTGATTTTAAAGTCATTGCACTGGCTCCCGATTCGCTTTCGTACTGATTTAAAAATTCTCTTATTTGTTTTTTTAAATCCTTACATGGTCTCGCCCCTCAGTATATGACATGCTCCAGCCCTACTGCCCTGCTCGCTCTCTTAGGTCAGCTGCTCAGTCTCTTTTGGTTGTCCCCAATATACTAAGAAAAATCAGGGGGGACCATTCCTTTTCTGTCGCGGGTCCTAAACTATAGAATGATCTGCCGTTGCATCTTAGACAAATTGAATCTTTTATGGTTTTTAAGTCATCACTTAAAACACACCTTTTTACGCTTGCTTTCAACTTTTGATTTGTTGACTAATATTCTTGTGTTTTTTTAAACTGACACTTATTTTATTTGTGATGTAACCTATTCTTGTTAGGTGGTGTACAGCACTCTGGCCCACCTTGTTGTTTTTAAAGTGCTTTATAAATAAAGTTTGATTTATTTATTGATTGATTGATTGATATTGGCCTGTAATTGGACAGCTGACAGGGGTCGAGGTCAGGTTTCTTAATTATTGGTTTGATAACTGCAAATTTAAAAGATTTTGGAACATATCCAATGCTGAGTGAAAAATTAATTATTCTCAACAGGGGTTCTGTTATTGCTGGTACTATCTGTTTAAGAAAATGTGTCAGTACAGGATCTAATATACAGGTTGATGAATTTGAAGAAGAGATGAGTGAAATTAGTTCATTCTCTTCAAGGGGAGTAAAGTATTCTAAGTTCTGTTAACATCTGCATCAATAACATTGTTCGGTTTCAAAACCTTAATTTTATGCCTAAAATTTACAATTTTATTATTAAAAAAGTTCATGAAGTCCTCACTATTGCATGATGTTGAAGGGGGAGGGGGCAATGTATGTCTTTATTTTTATCGATAAATCGCACGTGTTTATCATCCTTTTGAGCAAAATGCTGCCTTTTTTACGGTTGTGGGTTTATACACACTTGTGAATGGATTTTAGATGTATTTTAAAGCATCTTTTTAGGCCTAAATCTTAATTTTTATTTATGGCCAGGTGTATTACGAAGTAAAGACCTGTAGGCGTGTATGCACGGAGAGTTTGTGTGTGTCCGCGCGCGTTTCATACTGTAGGTGTGTATGCACGGGTAGTTTGTGTGTGTGTTTGTCACGTTATCTTCTCATTCAAACATGCTTTCAACCAACCAACCCTGGCCTCCAAACTCAAAAGGCTACGTGTCATAGCCGATATCTGCTCCTTTAATATGCTGATATCAGCGGGGCGCCAACTGTTGATCAGTGTAGCCCGTAAAAGCCAACATACGAATCATTTAATACCTTTAGCACACCACTGACATGCATAGATTTTTTAATATTGTTGCAAGAAAAATACAGTTTTCTTTTTTACGAGCCGGATGTTCACAAAAAAAAAAAGGCTTTCTTACCGTTTGTTTGCGTGCACAAACGGCAACATTCTTCCTGGAATAAAACATCTTTGCCTCCATGTCTGTTGCTACTAATATCCGTAGGAACTGCAAATGCCTACAGTTGTTATGTTCAATTTCTTTTATAGCTTAGGACCCTCCTTTCCCCCAAATATAATGTGAATGTCTGCACCAATCACTAACCATTAAAATGTTAAGAATTTATTATATATATATATATATACACGCTGAAGTACAATTTAAAACTATTTATTCATTTATCTTTTATTTACTTACTTACTTAATAACTTGAGAATTCTTTAGTAAAGGGCTTTAAAACAATGGCAGTATAAATGACAATTGAATATTTAGAACGTGCGGATTGACGCCCATGCACTAATCACTATCCATTAAAATGTTGGATTTTAATAAAAATGCCACTTCTATATATATTCGTGTTTAATTAGATTACCCAAAAACCCCAGAATAAAAGGCCTAGGGAGGAAACGGATTTAATCATGCAGAACCCAAAAGTGTGATTAAAGTACCTGAAATAACACCGAATTTTGACCCAGCATAAACAACCCAACGACGTGTTTACAGAAAACCAGCAATTTTTAGTTTACTACTACTAATAAATGAAGAAAGTGCAGTCAAAGCCTGGGGATTCTGCGTGCTGTCGTGTTGTATTCAGCGAGTAGCATATATTTTTGTGTTTGTTGCATTTCATGTCTGTAGTTCTATCAATAAATCTGCTCATATCTGCACGTGGGTTTATCAGCCTTTTGATCAAAAAGTCGCACACGCACTTTCACTTTGCAAAAGGCAGTGTTTATATTGTTTAATGTTTAATTAATATACACAATAAAACATCATTCATTTTTGTATTCTTAGTGTGTTACAATAATAGTAAGAATAATACTAATAAATTCAGAGCACTACTACTACTACTACTACTACTACTAATAATAATAATAATAATAATACTAAATGAAGAAAGTGCAGTCAAAGAAGTATCATTACTGAAGAGTGAAGAAAATGAAGAATAAATACATATCAGTATTTACAGTTTAAGCTCGACACGTTTATGAGCCCTGTTGCTTGATGTCACTGGGTGCCTAAGAGAGAGAACACATTTTCGCCTTCAGCAGACACACAATACTTCATACTGAAACACGACTGCCCCCTACAGGTAATGAAGGGCATTTTCACAGCTTGCCGCGGCAAGTCACGGGATCCCTTTTCTCGAAACATTCATTCCTAATGGCCAGATCTATACGTTACATTAGTGCCCATGGTCTATGTATATGATAAATTCTTCTCCCTCTGCAGGCATGTCAGCATGGTTTTGCCCAGCATTTAGAGCATCTGCTGTTTTATGGGGCAGACACTACTTCCCAGAATGCATCAGGAAACACAGCCCTGCACATCAGTGCTTTGTACAATAAGGTATACACACACACACACACACACACACATGCATACGGATACATAAACACACTAAAGGCGTTCCATAATTTATGTTTTTTTAGGAGAGCTGTGTGCGGGTTCTTCTCTACAGAGGAGCCAGTAAGGAGATAAAGAACAAACACGGACAAACCCCTTTCCAGGTAAAACTAAATAACTAGTCTAGAGTTTGGGCACCTGCTTTTTTTTTTTACGCATTTTCAATATTTTAGTCCAGAAAAAGCAATTTAAATCAAATTTTGTAACAACCAAAAGAAACATTTTATAGGTCTAAAGTTTCTTTAAAAAAGCTTTGCTGAAAGCAACACATCTGAATCCAGCTTCATACGGTTTACTATGTGACTGGCTGATTAAACATAAATGTGCAGCTGTACAAGTGTACACTGATACATACTGTAGCTATGGGGCTTTTTAGGGGAAAAAAAACATTACATGAAAAAACAAGATTACATTGCCATAAAACCTTACGTGAAAACTCCTGCAAGGAAAAAGTAAGATATGATCTTCAGTAGGTCTGTTTAAACCTCTGGCTGGCACTTTAATACTACAGATTGGAAGAATAAATTCAATTCTTGTTCACATTTTTTTGGGGAAAATTAATGACTACATATTGAATTTATTTTATTTTATTTCTTTTGTGGTCAGTTGATGTTGTGTTTGTTTATAGAAGTTGGCGAGGACCACATAATTGTTATTTAATGTTTTTGACATTAATGTACATGCACTTTGCTTTAATGCACATGAATATTTACATCAAGCTGTTTATGTGTGCTTAAGGTTGCTGTAATGTCCGGTCATTTTGAACTTGGAGAAATCATCAAAAATCACAACGACACAGATGTAGGTATGTCAGTGACCTTTCTGCTTGTATAAAGATCATGATGACCAAAGAACTACCAAACCAATTATGGTAAAAAGTTGAAGAAGTTTTAATGAGGGGTAGGTAAAAACTTGTTAAAAAAATAATAAAAATGAAAAATAACTTGTTGCCCCCTTGTGAAAGAGACACATTTGTCTATGTGAACTGTACAAATAATAATTTACCAACACCACTTGTATATTACACAAACTATGCTGGGAGTTATTGCCACATTCCCAGTACAGCCCTGACCTCACTTCAAATCATTTTTAAATCCATTTAAGGAGTTCCTGGGAGGCCAGCATTTAATTCAAATTTTAGATTCAGTCATTTGGAGACTTTTGTTACTAAAGTTTTGTTACTATGTTACTAAGTACCATCAGTAAAACACTGTTAAGAAGTTTTTGTGTGTGGAAGTGGGTGGTAGAATATCCCAAGTACTGAAGAAAGTGTGAAGTTTTGAAGTTTCAGATGTGAAGCAGACAGTTAAAATTTAAATTTAAATTCACATTTTGTCACATACACAGTCATACACAGTACGATATGCAGTGAAATGCTTACACGACCATCTGTGGCCTTAAAAAAATAAAAGCTTACAGATAAGAAATAGATATGAATAAAAAGAAATACAGTCAAGAATAAATTTAACTAGGATAAAAATAAAAATATTTTGTACAAATTATGTTTGATCACGTCTCCGGCATACTGAGAAATCTTTCTACCTTGATGGTGTTCAAGTACTAGTAAAACACTGGGATACGTGCATTAGTGTAACAGGGGATTATATAGAGAAATAAAGGAAGGTTTTACTCTCATAGCTGTATTCTGTTATTCTGTACAATCAAAAGTCCTGCTTTGCTTTGAATGCCCCTCTGATTTTGATTATTATGTTTATGGTTGTTTCCGTTCCCCTCCCTACTGCAAAAAGAGTAGAGACAGTGAAGAAACATTTTTAACTATAATTATAATAATAAGGATGATGGTGGATCAGAGAGTAATTCTGTACAGCTGCTAGCTGTCTCTGTTACGGTAGGAGCTTCCCACTCATGAAGAATGGCTCAGCAGAGGGCGTTCTCACTATGTACCGAAAGTAGAGTGAGCACTAAAACAGAAACGCTTTTAAAATCCCAGGAGTCCCAGCTTAACTACTGGCAAATGGGGGCAGGTCAGAAGAAATTTGGGCCAAGGATGCAGTGTGAATGTCTCCAGACATGAGAGAGGACATGTAGTATTCTCTAAAGACTTTAGCCACAGTGAGGCTTGAGCTAGAAAGTGCATTTGCATGTATAGACCAAATCTATAGTCACTGTATGGAAAACAAGTGTGTGAGACAGATTCACTCTGCTTACTTTTTAGATATCCTCTACAGTACTATAAAGTATTAAGGGAAGTTGTTGCTGTTAATTCTCATTGTCTCTCCCTCTGTCCTTCCTAGTTCCATTTTTGGAGTCTCCTAAATACTCTCCCCAGCGTGTTGAAAGTGGACATGGCTTGTCCATGAACATGTCACTTCCCCAACTCCACCCGCACCCCCTCCTACGTGCAAAGAGTGAAAACACCATGGCCACACCCACTGATCCTGTAGCCCCACCTACTACTGCACCTGCTACTTCACAGGTACTGTCTATCCCCACTTTATTGTTTATCTCTGTAGCAGTTCAGGGAACAATTTAGGGATAGATGTACGCAGTTTACCTGAACTTTTGTTTCCATTCTTGGTTTAACAATCTCATTCACTCACAGCAAGGTAACAGTCATAAAGCTTTGAGTGTGAACCCTGTGTGTTCTGGGTTCTCTGGAAGGAATGCATACATCACATTACACTAGTCTTGAATTCTCAGAGTATGCCTACACACAGAGTAAAGTTTAACAGATGTGGCCATTAAGAATGTGTGCGCTTTTTCCCACGAGATGCCACAATTTGGTGCGCGCCATGCCACGAAATTCCACAAGCAGCATTCGGGAATTTCAATAAAAGTGCTTCACTGAATATCCGCCAGATGGTGCACTGAAGGACTTTATCTTAAAGCCAGACCAAGTACAACGAAGAACTGTGTATAATAAGTTAGCCTAAAACAATATTGTTTCCAATGCTAAAGCAAACATGAATTTTGTTGCTCTAGCATGATAAATGTGTGTATATGTGCTTCATGTTATTTTTATAATGATTAAATGAGATAATATAATATATATATATATATATATATATATATATATATATATATATATATACAGTGGTGTGAAAAACTATTTGCCCCCTTTCTGATTTCTTATTCTTTTGCATGTTTGTCACACTTAAATGTTTCTGCTCATCAAAAACTGTCAACTATTAGTCAAAGATAACATAATTGAACACAAAATGCAGTTTTTAAATGAAGGTTTACGTTATTAAGGGAGAAAAAAAACTCCAAATCTACATGGCCCTGTGTGAAAAAGTAATTGCCCCCCTTGTTAAAAAATAACTTAACTGTGGTTTATCACGTCTGAGTTCAATTTCTGTAGTCACCCCCAGGCCTGTTTACTGCCACAACTGTTTCAATCAAGAAATCACTTAAATAGGAGCTACCTGACACAGAGAAGTAGACCAAAAGCACCTCAAAAGCTAGACATCATGCCAAGATCCAAAGAAATTCAGGAACAAATGAGAACAAAAGTAATTGAGATCTATCAGTCTGGTAAAGGTTATAAAGCCATTTCCAAAGCCTTGGGACTCCAGCGAACCACAGTGAGAGCCATTATCCACAAATGGCAAAAACATGGAACAGTGGTGAACCTTCCCAGGAGTGGCCGACCGACCAAAATTACCCCAAGAGCGCAGAGACAACTCATCCGAGAGGCCACAAAAGACCCCAGGACAACATCTAAAGAACTGCAGGCCTCACTTGCCTCAATTAAGGTCAGTGTTCACGACTCCACCATAAGAAAGAGACTGGGCAAAAACGGCCTGCATGGCAGATTTCCAGAGCGCAAACCACTTAAGCAAAAAGAACATTAAGGCTCGTCTCAATTTTGCTAAAAAACATCTCAATGATTGCCAAGACTTTTGGGAAAATACCTTGTGGACCGACGAGACAAAAGTTGAACTTTTTGGAAGGTGCGTGTCCCGTTACATCTGGCGTAAAAGTAACACAGCATTTCAGAAAAAGAACATCATACCAACAGTAAAATATGGTGGTGGTAGTGTGATGGTCTGGGGTTGTTTTGCTGCTTTAGGACCTGGAAGACTTGCTGTGATAGATGGAACCATGAATTCTACTGTCTACCAAAAAATCCTGAAGGAGAATGTCCAGCCATCTGTTCGTCAACTCAAGCTGAAGCGATCTTGGGTGCTGCAGCAGGACAATGACCCAAAACACACCAGCAAATCCACCTCTGAATGGCTGAAGAAAAACAAAATGAAGACTTTGGAGTGGCCTAGTCAAAGTCCTGACCTGAATCCTATTGAGATGTTGTGGCATGACCTTAAAAAGGCGGTTTATGCTAGAAAAATAAAGCTGAATTACAACAATTCTGCAAAGATGAGTGGGCCAAAATTCCTCCAGAGCGCTGTAAAAGACTCGTTGCAAGTTATCGCAAACGCTTGATTGCAGTTATTGCTGCTAAGGGTGGCCCAATCAGTTATTAGGTTCAGGGGGCAATTACTTTTTCACACAGGGCCATGTAGGTTTGGATTTTTTTTCTCCCTAAATAATAAAAACCATCATTTAAAAACTGCATTTTTTGTTCAGTTATATTATCTTTGACTAATAGTTAAATGTGTTTGATGATCAGAAACATTTTGTGTGACAAACATGCAAAAGAATAAGAAATCAGGAAGGGGGCAAATAGTTTTTCACACCACTGTATATATATATATATATATATATAAAATGTTGGTTTAACCGTTGCGCCACTCGACGGCAATATTTGGGTTTGTGCGTTTGCTGACTTTTACCGCTGAGTGGCGCTATATAACTACAGAGTGACGCCTCATGCCTTAGTTCATTCCTTGCAGGATTAATGAGTCGCAGCTCCTTTAGAGCTGCACGTAGTAGTGGATAAAAGCAAGTGAAACATTGTTGTTAAACGAATTCATAATCACAGTACTAAAATTACAGTACAAATGTAAAATTCAAAATTAATTAAATTTTATTAGAATCAAATTTAAGCGAAATAAATGTTAACACAGTGAGCCTTTAGATTAGCCTTTATGCGTGCAGTTAAGCACTGATTAGACTATGTAGGAAAATAAAGAGGAGGAGCACGATGCTCAACATCCCGGAGCCCAAACCCCATTTAAATTAAATTAACAAATATTGTAAGTAAATAACAATAGCCCACATTTAGATAAGCATTTTTATTTAAATTATAAAAAATTTAATAATAATAAATAATAATAAAAAGTGTTTTAGGTGTTCCAGCTGCCACTGTTCTTATGGCTGTCAGAGTAAATCATTTTGTAACAAACCTGTAAATTTCCATGTAAAACAGGTACATCTGGATAAATAAATTGATATGATGAGCTATTGATCAGTGACTTATGTAAACGACTCAGTTCAGATGTAAGTACATTTACATTTACATTTAGGCATTTGGCAGACGCTCTTATCCAGAGCGACTTACAAAAAAGTAAATGCTCATTGCTGCGCTGTTTGAGGAAGGGACGTGCTAATGACGATTTGGTCTGCTGTGTGTGTGTCTGTGTGAGGGGTGAAGAGGTCTTACATATGTAACAGGTATAGAAATTAACCTGTTAAATTGTTAGAATTTAAACAAAATTGTTAATTTCATATACCTGATGTAAGTGCCTGATTGAGATGAGTCCTTTTCCCTTTAAATCCTGTAATGTCACCTAAAGCCAGCCTCCTTGTAATCCATTTTAATCGTCCTTTTTATTATTCATTTTATTTCTATAATTCAACCCCAATTTGTGTGTATAATGATATTTTATGTATTTGTGTAATTATTTTTTGGCATTTTTAATTTTTTTGTGTGTTCTATTATTTTGGCTTAAACATGTCAAGCACATGATGTACATCACGTTTTATTTGATAGAAAACAAGGGCAATTCTTATTCAGAGGCTGTTTGTTCCTTTATGTGTCAGTATGTTTTCCATGTTTATGTTTAATTTTCTAATTTATTCACATATGTTGAATTATTTATGCTGTAATTCTGCCCTTTGTCACTCAGAGGCTGTTTGTTTTTTTATGTGTCAGAGAGAGAAGAAATTAAATGCTTCCAGTGAACCGCCACCTGTGTCCCGTGTCTGATTCACACAACACAGTAAAGTTTAACTGGAGTGACCGGTTACACATAATCATGAAAAGTTGTGAATTATTCAGTGAAACAGGGGCTCTGCTGAAAAAAGTTAGGCACAACAGTCACTTAACCCCAAATAAAAGGTCTTCTGAGTGTTATGATATAGTTTTAAAATAACAGATGTACAAACGGTGCGCACTGAATACTAAACCTAAACCAGGCATGAGGATTAATATTAATAAAATCTATTTATTAATTCATAAATTAGTGAACCAAGATAGCCCCAAACCTGTTTTTTATTGTTTTTATAAAAATACCAAAGGATATTATTGTGTATAGAGTGAATAAAAACAATGCAATTTATGCTGTTATAAGGAAAATATCAATATCTTCAATTCCAAGGATTAAAAATGGTAACAATGTCAACTTTAGAATTTAGAATCCAGAAGATTAAATTTACGCAAATTTAAAAAGAGGCCTTAATCACTGAAAGTCTTCAGAAGAGCCTCAGATCCAAGAGGTTTTTAAAGTGGGGAGGGGTGCATTTAAGTTTCTCTGAATGTATAGGTAAGAACGTTTCGGGTTCTTTGCTGTAACCCTGTTTCCTGAAAAAGCGGGAACGAGATGCTGAGACTGAGCCAGAATCAGCCAGTTCTCTATGTCATTCAAAATACGGTACTTTGCTGTAACCGTTTCCTGAAAAAGCGGGAACGAGATGCTGAGACTGAGCCAGAATCAGCCAGTTCTCTATGTCATTCAAAATACGGTTGTGGGTGACAGAGCTGGGCCAAATGGAAGGCCCCGATACTGGTAAGCTTTGCCCCCGAAAGCGAACCTTGGAAACCTCCTGTGTTGTGGCAATATTTTTATATTAAAATAGGTCGATAACTTCCACGCTGCCAGTTTCGCCGAAAGGGGCACAAGTTTTGGCAGCTTGGTTAGTGGGGTGGGGGTGGGGGTGGGGGGGAGTTGGTTAGATGTTCGGCATCCTGAAACATGGCAGGAAATGACCGAAGAACTAACCCTTCATTGGAGACTGGTGTTGCCCGAAACACCAGTGGTGGCAGAGCATGAACACCGACCTCCTGGGGTGCCAGGTAGAACACTTCATTCTTGAAAGAAATTTTACATGCCCCTTCCTGGCACCCCCACAGTCCTGGGCACCCCCACGGTCCCCGGCGAATGAGCCTCAGGACTTCTTCTTTGTGAAGAAGACAGTTTGTAGGACCAACTTTTTTGTGACGGATTGCGAAGCGCGGCGCGCCGCACACCAGTCTTAAGAGGGGGTGTCTGGCTCATAACACTCTCTTTCTGCTTTACGCCTCGCGAGAGTCAGACCCGGTCAGGACTGGGTGGTTGACAGTCCCAACTCTTGACCACAGTGGGGAAGGAATTTCCCGATGTCTTGTTTATATAATTTCACCTTCCCAAGCCTAGTAGCGACGGAGTTAACAGCGTCGCCAAACAGGCCGGAAGACAAGATGCAGTTATCAAGGAGGAACGCACGATCCTTATCCTTAATGCCCGTGAGATTTATCCACAGGTGCCTCTCCGTGGAAACCATCGCAGCCATAAAACGGCCGATAGCATGGGCTGTCTGTTTTGTTGCATGAAGAGACAGGTCTGTGGCTCGGCGTAGTTCCAGGAATGCCCTATCATGAGGAGCCCCGCCAGTGCTCAAGTCTTTTAGCAGGTCAGCCTGGTAAGCCTGCAAAAACCGCCATGGTTTTCAGTGGAGCACCAGTCTGATCTGCTGCCTGAAAGCTTTTCCCCACCAGGAAAGATGTCAGTCTACGCGGCTTGGTGGGAAGGAAGGATGGATGATGTCCCAGAAGCAGTGGTGTCAAAAGTATTCACATTCATTACTTAAGTAGAAGTATAGATACTAGGGTTTAAAAATACTTCTATAGAAGTTGAAGTATCAACTTAAGCTTTTTACTCAAGTAAAAGTGTAAAATGAGATCCAATATGTCGGTGCAGCAGTAACACGCAGTGGCCGCTTCAGAGCCAAAATGGTGCTATGTTGTTTACGTTTTGTGTGTAGCGTGTTTATTTTTACTCATAAATAAATAATTCATACTCATACTCTGTGTATGGATATCGTCGCGACTGGTGTCTGTACATACAACCACCAGACACTTTTGTACCTAAATAACCCGGTTAACGACATCCACAATGAGCTGCGGGAAAAGCTACGCGACCTCGCCTTGCTGCGTGAACCAGGGCTCAAAGCCTCGGCGTGGCCTAATGTCGGCGGCTGGAGAAGGGGACATTGGAAGCAGTGCGTGCGGAAGCACGGCAAGTGGGCGGGAGTCTGTGCTAGGCTAAAAACAAACCCCAGCCGGCCGACTCTCCCGTCCATCACCTTATCCAATTTCTGCTCCCTGGACAATAAACTGGACTACATCCGACTCCAGCAGGCTACACAGCGTGAGGTTAGAGACTGCTGTGTCTTTGTTTTCAGCGACAGACTACTGGACGCCGCTATTCAGCTAGACGGGCTAGCCTTGTTTCGCGCTGACAGAAATGCAGCTCTGTGTGGTAAGACTCGCGGTGGTGGCTTGTGTGTTTACATCAACATGAAATGGTGCAAGAACTCTGTGCTAGTTTCTAGTTATTGCTCATCGCTGGTGGAGTTTGTGACTGTTAGATGCAGACCTTTTTAATTACCACGGGAATTCACCACTGTTTTCATTATCGGAGTGTACATTCCACCTAGCGCTAATGCTAAGAAAGCGCTATGGGAACTGTATACAAAGATCAGTGAACTGCAAAATACACACCCGGATGGACCGTTTATTGTTGCTGGAGATTTCAACCATGCAAATCTCAAGTCAGTGCTTCATAGATTCCATCAGTATGTCGACTTTTTAACGAGAGGGGAAAACACGCTGGATCTTGTTTACACAAACATCCCCGGCGCATATCGGGCAGAGCCCTGCCACCACCTTGGCTACTCAGACCACATCTCTGTTATGCTAATTTCAGCATACAGACCACTCGTCAGGCGTTCAAAACCGGTTCTGAAGCAGGTGAAAACCTGGCCAGCAGGAGCCATCTCTGCTCTTCAGGACTGTTTCGAGAACACTGACTGGAACATGTTTAGGGAGGCTGCAACTTACGGCGACTTCACTGACTTGAAGGAGTACACGTCATCAGTGACCAGCAAAATTAACAAGTGCACCGATGATGTCACTGTCTCCAAGAACATCATCTCACGTTTCAATCAGAAACCGTGGATTACTGCGGAGGTGCATGCACTTCTGAGGACCCGAGACTCTGCCTTCAGAGCGGCAGACAAGGTGGCCCTTAGAAGAGCAAGGGCCAAACTTTCTCGGGCCATCAGAGAGGCGAAGCGCGCACACGCCCAGAGAATCCACAACCACTTCATAGACAGCGGCGACACACGGCGCATGTGGCAGGGCTTACAAGCCATCACTCACTACAGGACGACATCACCTGCTTGTGACGGCTCCCTCCCAGATGGGCTGAACAACTTCTATGCTCGGTTTGACAGGCAGAACAACGTGGCGGCGAGGAAGACCACCCCTTCTCCGAATGACCAGGTGCTGTGTCTCACTACAGCTGAGGTGAGGAAAACTCTACACAGAGTCAACCCACGTAAAGCTGCTGGACCAGACAACATTCCAGGCAGAGTGCTCAGAGAATGTGCTGAACAGTTGGCAGATGTTCTCACCGACATCTTCAACATCTCTCTGAGCAGCGCCGTTGTTCCCACGTGCTTCAAAGCCACCACTATCGTCCTCGTGCCCAAAAAGTCAACTGTGTCCTGTCTCAATGACTACCGTCCCGTTGCACTTACACCCACCATCATAAAGTGCTTCGAGCGGCTCGTCATGAGACACATCAAGACCCTGCTGCCTCCCTCACTGGACCCACTGCAATTTGCGTACCATCCTAACCGCTCAACGGACGATGCCATCTCCACTACACTCCATCTTGCCCTAACACTTGGACAAGAAGGACACATACATTCGAATGCTCTACATAGATTTCAGCTCAGCATTCAACACTATCATCCCCCAACAACTGATCAGGAAGTTGAGCCTGTTGGGCCTGAACACCTCCCTCTGCAACTGGATCCTAGACTTTCTGACCGGAAGGCCTCAGTCAGTATGAATCGGGAACTGCACCTCCTGCACCACCACACTGAGCACTGGGGCCCCACAAGGCTGTGTGCTCAGTCCACTGCTGTTCACACTGCTGACTCACGACTGTGTAGCAACACACAGTTTGAATCACATCATTGTGTTTGCTGATGACACGACCGTGGTGGGTCTCATTAACAAAAACGACGAGTCAGCGCACAGAGAGGAAGTGCAGAGGCTAACGGACTGGTGTAACAACAACAACCTGTCTCTGAATGTTGACAAGACAAAGGAGATGGTTGTTGACTTCAGGAGGACACGAGGCGACCATTCTCCGCTGAGCATCAACGGCTCCTCTGTGGAGATTGTCGAAAACACCAAATTCCTGGGTGTCCACCTGGAGAAGGACCTCAACTGGTCCCTCAACACCAGCTCCCTGCACAAGAAAGCCCAACAGCGTCTCTTCTTTCTGAGAAGACTGAGAAAGGCCCAGCTTCCACCACCGATCCTGACCACCTTCTATAGAGGAACTATTGAGAGCATCCTGAGCGGCTGCATCACTGTCTGGTTTGGGAATTGTGCCATATCGGACCGCAAAACCCTAAAGCGGATAGTGAGGACAGCGGGGAAGATCATCGGGGTCTCTCTTCCCTCTAATGAAAACATCTACACCACACGCTGCATCCGCAAAGCCACCAGCATTGTGGCTGATCCGACACACCCCTCTTACAGACACTTTGCACTCCTGCCATCTGGAAAAAGGTACCGAAGCATTCGGGCACACACATCCAGAATGTGCAACAGCTTTTTTACCCAAGCCATCCGTCTCCTCAACAAAAAGGGACTGAACTGATAAACACACACAAACACAAACATTATCACTCAGCTTAACTCAACTACATCAAAACATCAATACATCAAAACATTGGGACTGGACTGACTAATCAACACAAGCGCAGACACACTGACCTACACCACCAAACTATTGTACACACATCTGTAAATGCTTCACTGTTTATCTCTTTTGCACAATATTCATTACTTTTTGCACTAATTCCTCAATTCGTACTGCTATGTTTACTACCTCAACACCATATTTTATGTTCTTTATGTTCTGATATGTCAATTGTCGCACTATCACTTTGTTGTGGCTCATTTGCACATTTGCACGTGCACTTTGTTATCTGTTGTCTGTAAAACCTGTAGATAGTCTTCCTTAGTTAGTTAGTTTAATTAGTTTTTGTTAATTTATGTTTTAATTTATGTTAGGACTATCTGTCTTGTCTCTGCTAGCCAGCTAACTAGGCCTCTTAGTTAGCTAGCTTAGCTTCTCTGTTAATTTATTTTGTAAGTTTATGTTGCATGTAGCACCTTGGTCCTGGAGGAACGTTGTTTTGTTTCACTGTGTACTAACTGTATATGGTTAAAGTGACAATAAAGCCTACTTGAACTTAAACTTGTTAGGTCATTCAGAATCCAGCTGCCAATGGGAGGGGTGACACCCAGGCCCTGGAGCTTGGTGATTAGCGTAGTTGGAATATAAGTATTAAAAGTAAAGCTAACATCAATGAACAAAATTCATACATAGGTGTTGTCCAGATAGGATAGGGCTGACTGAGGTGGGTTGAATGACGTTTACCTATTTTTGCAATAGACAAACTGTTGGAAGTACAGCGTCGGTTTCTTAAAGCACTTCCTGATAATAGGGGTTAGTTTAACTAGGTGGAAATCATTTAGGCATGATGAAATAAAATGCTTAGGCACCAGCATGATTGTAGATGTTTGCAGGTATGCGATAACAGTAGCCTGGACCAATGAAAGGTTTAGGATTTCAGTAAAAGTGTTAGTGCTAACCCTAGGTCACATGCCCTGACCACCTGCCGTAGTATGCTGTCAGGGCCGGAAGACTTATGTGCATTGACTTTGCTTAGTGCACATATATTGTGGAAAGTGAGAGGGAATGGTTAACAGAAGAGCCATCATAATGATTGGAATGCTGCCTGAATCCTAAGTCGGAGCCAGATGCCCAGATGCCATTTTTCAGATTAGCCCTGGCTCTACTGTAGGCCTCTGCATCTTTGGATATGAAAGCAATGTTTCTTACTTCTTTCAGCAGAAAAGGTACCTCAGAGTCCATCAATGGATTCTGATTGGGGAAGCTTTTCACATATTTATTGTTATTTTCTCTTAATGACAGAAAATGTATAAGCCAGTGGTTCGAGTTAGTGCTTTGGAACTGCTGTATTGATGAAGAAATTGCTCCCTGCCATACTTTCGCTGGCTTTACTATTAACTTTCATACGTCGGATAAGTGGCAAGTACTTGGGTAGCATGAACAAAAAGAAGTAATGAGACCCAAGACCAAGGGAGGGAAATGACCTTGTATGCTTATGCAATCTTCTGTAGATGTGGTCTACATGTGTTTTGTTCCCTCTGGTAAAGAAAAAGACCTTCTGGTGGAATTTTGAAAGTGGATGTGCAGACTGTTGTTAGCTTCTGGAGGAAAGAAAGCTGCAGTCATAACAATACTGTAGCAATTAATTATCAGGGCAAAAGGTCTGCACTTAATCATTAAATAATCTTAATGAACTGAGCCATGACTTTTAGTAACTTCAGAGTCCATACACCATGACTGGTTAACATAAAAGCACAAACCTCCACCTTCTCCTTTACTTTACCAGAGTCTCCTGCTGTTCTGTCTGCCTTGAAGACACTTTGAACCTCTAGCTCAATTGCACTCCTAGGAATGTTGTTGTTAAGCCACATTTTTGTAAAAATCATTACATTACATTGCATAATCCATAGATATGACCCTAACCCTTGTCCTTTATCTTTTTTATTTTTTTTTAAACTAGAGATAATACATTTGCACAGAAGATGCTTGGGAGTGATGGCATATATGGATTTAGCTTTAGCCTAAACCCACATCGACCAAGCGATGCTGCCTGTACTAATTACTAGCTTTTAGTTTTGTAATAAATGTTTTGCTAAGCCTTCCTGTTTATCTTTTTGTCTCAGCGCCGATCATCCTTTGCTCTGCGAAGTTCCAGTAGTCCTCGTGGTGCTCGCACTCGCTCTCCATCAAGAGGAAGAGGAGACTCTGATGATAAACAGAAAAAACAAAGAGGACGACAGGGGTGAGAGTGGCAATACTTTGTATTACAGCCTAAACAGTTGTAGTTGCAGTTGTATAATATCAGCCATTCTTGCTTGGTGTTTAGAGTTATTCAGCGTAGGAAGCTGTACAGTGCAGTTCCTGGTCGTGTCTTTATAGCAACTCGGTCCCATGCTGCTCAGGGAGAACGAGAGCTCAGTCTCAGCAAAGGGGACAAGGTTAAAGGTCAGATATGTGTGGATAAATGTAAAATTAATATAAGATTATGTACATTTCAAATTGTATACTAATAATCCTTGCTTTACTCTACCTCCTGTTTTTTGTGTTTGTTTATACCACATGAGTCATGTGTGTGTTTCAGTGCTGAGTGTTGGAGAGGGAGGCTTCTGGGAAGGAACTGTTAAAGGTCAGACTGGTTGGTTTCCTGCTGAGTGTGTGGAAGAAGTTCTGCCACAAAATGAAGAAAAGAGACCAGGTATATTCAAACAACAACACAATTTCTGCTGTTTGGCAGTATACAGGTACAGGTCTTTAATAAACAATGAAAAAAGCCTATGATTGCGGTTTTCACACAAAAGTGGGGCAGAAAAGACTGGGGTCTAGTCTAGCCTATCCTGCTGAAAGATGTCTGTGACTTTATTTATTTATTTATTTTTTAATGAGTGACTTTTTTTTTTTTTTGCTTGCCCAAACTCTAATATGTTGTCAAATACTTTGTCCTTTTTAAAGTACCAGGGTAATACAGATGCTGGAGATAGGTGTTGTTTGGGGAAAGTTTGTAATGGAGTGTAGACAAATCTGTGATGTTGTGCTCAGCAGTACAATCTGTACATCAGTTTTAGTGCTTAAGGTCTGTTGTCTATAAGGAGTTTTAAACTGTTATAAACTAAAAGTCAATAATGCATTAGGCTGAGACATTTCACTAACCTGATCCACTCATGATGATGAGCAATGCAGACTGGAAAAGATGCTGCCACAAGGCAGAGGCTGATGGATGCAAGTGTCAAATATTTTATTAGCAATTTAAAAGGTCAGGTAAACTCTTTGTCTTGAACAATTCAGGAAAATAAAAATTAATCTTGGATATGAAAAAGAAAAAGGAAAGATAATACTCAGAATTACGCAGTTAAATTGCAAAACCTTACGAAGACAGATTAGAATGAAATGGTATAAATACACCCATTAGGCCACCTCATTAGGTTCACCCTGAAAGTACTGGGTTGGACCCCTTTTGCCAGAACTGTCTTACACATTTGTGGCATAGATTCAGCAGGGTGCTGGAAGCATCATGGAGTTGCTGCAGATTTATCGTATGTACAACTGTACATTTATATAGGATAGAATATTTATAAGCAAGATAGTTCAAGCTGTGATTTGTCATAATTGAGATGATTATGGCATATAGCTTATGAAAACCCCAAATCCACAATCTTAGAAAATTTGAATAGAACATGCAATCAATAAAACAAGGATTATACATAGAACATATCTAACCTCTGAGAGGTATAAGTATGCATATGTACTCAATACTTGGTTTCTTTTGCAGCAATTACTTCCTCAATTGTGGAGTTGCATGGATGCCTCAATAGCGGCCTTCAGTATCACAAAATAACCCGGGATGATCAGAAGACTTAGCACGTAGCGGTTAGCCCTTTGTAGCGTATATGGTAAACCCAAACGCGGAAGCAAGCGAGTAGGCAGAATAACCACGCGATTTAGTCTAAGGACTCTCACAGAAGGGGAGCAGAAGAAAATTTAATCTGCGTCCTATGAACACACACTTGAATCAGAAAGTAAACCCAAGAAAGTGAGTACTTACAAAATGGCAGATGAACGATCTGGACCGGCATGGGTGAACTCAATGACTGAGCGATGTGAAGCGCCATCTTGTCTCCTTTTATGCTTCCTGTTTTGCAACCGTACTACTTCCGGGTCCTAGTGCCGTTTGCAGAACGGGTGTGTGTGACAGTACCCCCCTGTCCAGGACCGACTGGCGGTCATGGGGTGGAGGATACCCGACAATGTCCCTGATAAGCTCGGGGTCGGGAATCGAGGATCCGGCGTACGGTGTAAGCAGGGCCACCGTCAATGATTCGGGGAGGAGAAGCAGTGGGGGAGGGAGCAAATCATAGGAGAAGTGGTGCAGGGTTTCAGCTGTGAGGTGTGGAAAACCGAATGGATTCGGAGCGCCGCAGGCAGCTGGAATCGGTAGGTGACAGGGTTGATGCGGAGTGTGATGCGGTAAGGACAGATGAACCTGGGTGATAACTTCTTTGATTCAGTGTGGGGATGCAGATTTTTGTGGACAGCCATAATTTGTCACCTACGTTATAGATGTATGTACGTTATGGTTTAGCAGAAGGTTAGCCCGTTGGATGGCTCAGTTGGCTTGTATCCACAGCCGCCGAACATAGAAGGCTGGAAACAGTGGCATACCTCAAATGGGCTGAGCTTTGTGGCAGAGGACACATGGAGGTTATGAGATAACTCTGCCCATATGAAGTAGCGGGCCCAGGAGCGCTCACGATCGGCGACAAAACATCTTAGATAGCGCTCAAGTTGTTGGTTGGTCCGCTCTTTCTGACCGTTGGTCTGGGGATGGTACCCAGAAGAAAGGCTACAGGTGGAATTGATCAGACAGTAGTGAAGCGATGACAGTTCCTTGAAGCTGAAGATGGTGGTAGAGTTGAGGGTGAAGCGATGAGGTGTCGGGCATGTCAGAGCGGTTAGGGGTGCTGCAACTGTACTGTAGTCCCTGATGAAGCGACGATAGAAATTCGCAAACCCGAGGAACCGTTGAAGCTGCTTGAGGGTCTTGGGTAGAGGCCAATGACACACAGCTTTTAGTTTCTGTGGGTCCATGGCCACACCCTGGGGCGAAATGACAAAGCCCAGAAACGTGTTCTCCAACTTACAGTACAGTCGATAGCAAGCAATCTCTTAGGGACCGCCCTGATATGTTGGGTATGTTCTTCAACTGTCCATAAATATATGAGGACAGTGGAACCTCAGATTACGAGTAACGCGGTTTACGAGTGTTTCGCAAGACGAACAACAATTTTTAATATTTTTTTACTTGAAAAACGAGCGTTGTCTTAGTTTACGAGCACCGAGTGTGTGTGTGTGTGTGTGTGTGTGTGTATTCACCCAGCAGGAGAGACACGCTGTATGTGTGTGTGTGTGTGTGTGTGTGTGTATTCATCCAGCGGGAGAGACACGCTGTGTGTGTGTGTGTGTGTAATGTGCGTGCGCGCGCGCACACACAATAACGGAGAGACCATTTTTAAAACAGTTTAAAAATTAGCAAGGAACATTCCTAGTCACACTCACGTGAGCGCATACTAACAGGATCACTGCTGTAAGTAAAACAACAACAAAAAACACATTAAACAGCTCCTCACCTTTGTAAACAATCGCGACAGAGAGAAGTTTGTGTGTTTATTTGGCAACCTGAGAGAAGGGAAGCTGTAAAGCCGAGACCTATGGTCTCCCCTGCTGGATCTTAGTGCCTGCAGTGTTTTTGAGTGTGCGTGTGTGTTTGTGTCTGTGTAAGGCAGAGAGTTTGTGTGTTTGTTTGGCAACCTGAGAGAAGAGGGCTGTAAACGCGAGCGACCCCACCTTCAGCCCCCCTCCTCTCAGGTTGCCAAATAAACACACACAAACTTCACTCTGTCGCGATTGTTTTCAATGGTAAGGAGCTGTTTAATTTTTTTTTTTTTTTTTTTTTTGTTGTTTTACTTGGAGCAGTGATCCTGTTAGTATGCGCTCACGTGAGTGTGACTAGGAATGTTCCTTGCTAATTTTTAAACGGTTTTAAAAACAGTCTATCCGTTAATGTGTGTGTGTGCGTGCACATTTTACACACATACACCCTGCGTGCACAAACGAAAACCCTTATCTGTCGGACTTATTTTTAAACATTTTAAAGGTTAAGTATAGGTTAATTTGTTTTATTGTTACTTTATATATTTTGTATTACATATATATTTATGTATTTATTTTTTTGGGCTGTAGAACGAATAATTTAAGTTTCCATTATTTTCTATGGGTAAATTAAATTTGGTTTACGAGTGTTTTGGAATACGAGCACGCTTCCGGAACGAATTAAGCTCGTAATCTGAGGTTCCACTGTATATATTCCATGTAGGCAAATGCCCATCGCCCCAACATGTCCCGAAGGACATCATTGATGAAACTTTAATGAGGCGGATGGGTGGTGCGTCTTTTACAGAACACCTCAGCCTGGTCTCGGTAGACGGGAGGGATGGTGTTGACGTCGGGGGGCCTCGGACTCCCTAGAGCATGTGCCAGTTGCATCGTTGCAGGTCGGCCCCCACTGCAGGATTAGGTTTTGAGTCCAGGATATTAAAGGGTCATGCTGCAGAAGCGGTGTCCGAGGATGATGGATGGTGATAAAATGGAGGTTAGATGAAATTTAATCTGTTCTTGATGTTAATTGATGGTAAGGATGATGGGTTGTGTCTGGGTGGTGATGGGGCTAGATGAAAGGGGTCGACCGTCTACAGATACAAACAGGCTGGGATAACGATTTTTACCCCCAGTTTTTTGGCATAATTAAAGTCAATGAAATTACCTGCGGCACCGGAATCGATGAACGCAGTACTTCTGACCCGTTTGTGACCAAATTGGAGGGATACCTGAACCATGAGATAAGGGGTAGTATTGGTGATCGTGGTGGAGAGTTGGAGAGGGCCCGGTAAATTTCTCTCCCTACTCACTTTCCTGAACAGAGAG
This sequence comes from Clarias gariepinus, assembly GCF_024256425.1. Classification (NCBI taxonomy): domain Eukaryota; kingdom Metazoa; phylum Chordata; class Actinopteri; order Siluriformes; family Clariidae; genus Clarias; species Clarias gariepinus. Next base: position 42,918,593 of record NC_071103.1, read on the forward strand.
GACAGACTGCTCTGTGGTGCACCGCTGACCCACAATAGGCGCACAGCCCCTCTCAGAAGTGGCGCTCACGCTCGGCCTAGGTTAGGGAGGCACGTCCTAATTGCATGGGTTCCCCGGCTCCGGTGTCAACCACGGCAGGAGGTGGAGATCCGGCGTTTTCCGTGGGTGGTGGAAGTGAAGGTGGCTCTTGCCTGGCTAACTCGTCTTTAATTTTAGAAGCCAGTCCCTCGTAGTAGGATGTCCTGAGCGCAGTGTCTCCCCAGGAGGTCTGCACTGTGAGAGTACGGATGTCGACTCACGGACGATCCACCCTGCTGCAGATTGTATAGCTTTGTGTCTGTCTCCACCTCGCCCGCAAGATGGTCAAAGGTGAGTTTTAACTGACGGGTGAACTTGTTGTATGAATGGGCGGTATCTGAATCAGAGCGAAGGACTGCTGAGGCCCACTCAGCTGCCTGCCCTGATAGCAGCGAGATGAGGAGAGCAATGCGCAATGGACCGATGGAGTATTTGGTGACATTAAACTCAAACACCAGATCTAAGACAGTTAGAAAAACATTGCATCTCCCGTCCGTGCCATCCCATTTATCCGGTAAAGCAAGGAAAACATCAGAAGTTGGAAGGGGGGCGGAGCTGTGGCTGCTGCAATGGGAGGCCCGGTTAGCCACGCCAGCAACAACCTCGGGAAGGGCCGCATTCTCCTGCCGAAGCTCCACCACCTCTCAGCGCAAGGTCGCGACGTCTTGGACGATCCAATGAAGAGTAGTGAGCTCTCCATTTAGCTGATTGATTAGCTCGGCATGCCGATCTACCACATCGCAAAGGTGTGCATAATCCACTGGGTTTACCGCTTGTGCCTTAGTCATTTTATCACAAACTAACCGGGGATGATCAGAAGACTTAGCACTTAGCAGTTAGCCCTTTGTAAAGCAAGCGAGTAGGCAGGATAACCCTATTTAGTCTAAGGACTCTCACAGAAGGGGAGCAAGTGAAAAAGACAAATTTAACATGCGTTCTAACACACACTCGAATCAGAAAGTAAACCCAAGAAAGTGAGTACTCACAAAATGGCAGACGAACGATCTGGACCGACATGGGCGAACTCAATGACTGAGCGATGTGAAGCGCCATCTTGTCTCCTTTTATGCTTCCTGTTTTGCGACAGTACTACTCCCAGGTCCTAGTGCCGGTTTCGAAAAGGGTGTGTGTGACATTCAGCTTTTTTGCATTGTTGGTCTTATGTCTCTTATTTATCTCTTGGCAATGCCCTATAGATTTTCTATGGGGTTCAGCTCAGGCAAGTTTGCTGGCCAATCAAGCACAGTAATACCACAGTCATTGAATCAGGTTTTAGTGCTTTTGGCAGTGTGGGCAGGTGCCAAGTCCTGCTGGACAATGAAGTCAGCATTCCCATAAAGCTCATGTGTGGAAGCATAAATTGCTTCAAAATCTCCTGGTAGACAGCTGCGTTGACCCTGGACTTAATGAAGCACAGTGGACCAACTCCAGCAGATGACATGGCTCCCCAAATCAACACATACTGGGAAACTTCACATTGGACTTGAAGCACCTTGCAGTGTGTGCCTCTCCATTCTTCCTCCAGACTCTGGGTCCTTTGTTTCCAAATGATATGCAAAACTTGCTCTCATCAAAAAGGAGGACTTTGGACCACTGAGCAACAGACCAGTTCTTTTTTTCTTTAACCCAGGTAAAACGCTCCTGATGTTGTTTGTTGTTCAGGAGCAGCTTGACAAGAGGAATACCACATTTGCCCATGTCTAGGATCCATCTGTTTGTGGTGGCTCTTGATGCACTAACTCCAGCCTCAGTCCACTCCTTTTGAAAGTCCCCAACACTTTTAAATGGCCTTTTTCTGACAATCCTCTCCAGACTGTGGTCATCCCTGCTGCTTGTGCACCCTTTTCATTTACACTTTTCCCTTCCACATAACTTTCTATTAATGTGCTTTGATACAGCACTTTGGGAACATCCACCTTCTTTTGCAATTACCTTTTAACACTAGAAGCGCCGCGCCAGTGTCACCTACTAAAAGCGCGGTTCAGCGGTCATTTGACCGCCTATTGTTTTGAATGGGAAGCTGCTGCTGACACACAATGATCGCTAGATGGCGCTTTCACCCAAAGCAAATAGTTTAGCTCCAAGATCAACTTGCACTTGGACAATGCGCCATTCATTCCCACGTTGATAATCAGCGGTATCTTTTTTTCATATTCAACTGAGAAAACCTACTACAGAGTCTCTAAGGGGACAAACGAAGAGGGAAAAAACAAGTCCGAGGGGAAAAACAAGTCATGTTTGGAATTATAACCCAAAGTTTTTGACTTTTTTCTGCCGTTTTTTCTCCTCCTTTGTCCATCTAGGGGCTTCGTACTATAACAAAAAGGAAAGCTCTACTTAATTTTATATCGTATGAAGAAAATGTTATTAGTTTGTTCATTCTATTTGAAGCTTCTGAACGTCTCGGAGCAGCGATTTAGTTCTGAACTCGCTTCCGTGAAATTATCGCTAAAACAATATTAAATTTGAATAAATCAGATCTACCACACCAGATAATAAACTATGCTATGTCATAACCGAAGCAAACACCACGATTATGTCTCGTTTCGTTCAGTGTTGCTAGGCAACGGACCACGCGCCTAATCGGTTCACTTGGCCGCGGTGTATTATAAACCTGCGGGATGTTTCACTGCTTATGTTCATGTAATAAAAGCGAGGGAAATGTGGAAGTGATGTGTGGCCACTGAATGAGAACTAAATCGAAGATTTCGGTAACTACACTGAGTGTAACATCTGCATAGTGACACTAAAAAGCTGAACAACTTCACTTTCCCGTTTACCTCTGAGAAAAAAAAGCTGTATGTTGTTTGTTTATATGTTTATAAAAGTACACGAAGTAGGCGCACACACACACACACACCTCCCCTGAGCCCTCGGTCAACATCTATTGACCGTCGATATGCAAATGAGTCAAGACGTAGCCTAACGTGGTGTCGTGTCGGATTTCAGCGGTCACGGAGGAAAGACTTTGAGCAGCGTTTTTTTCAGTTACAACAAGCACAGCGATGAGTCCACGTTGTTTCACTGGTTATGACATAGTGACACTAAACAGCTGAACAACTTCACTTTTCTGTTTACCTCTGAGAAAAAAAGCTGTATTTAGTTTGTTTATATTCAGAGTAACACCTTCCAACCACCTCTCATAGTCTATTGTTAGTTTTAATGATTTGGCTGAAACTAATTATCACTACATAAGTACCCCAACACCCCTGATCATGAGTTTCAGCTGAAACTAATTCTATACATGCAACAGAAAATGTGGATGCAGATTCCAAATGTATAAAGATACATGCTATATATATATATATGTGTGTGTGTGTGTGTGTATTCGATGCATGCTATATATATGTGTGTGTATGTGTGTGTAATCGAGGCTGGCTCTATTCAGGGGCAAGAGGGGCAGCGCTCAACTAAATGTCTGCACATGTTAATATATTCCTAAAATTAATATATTACAAGTTGATAAACTGATCTGCAGTAGCAGAGAAATCCGCTGAAAAAGGGACACTACACAATAAGGTATTAGATGTCCCTCATGTCTCTGTCCCTCTGCTGTGCGTATTCATTCACAGGCTGCAGCGCGCGCGCGCGCGCTCTCTCTCTCTCTCTCACACACACACACCTCCCCTGAAGCAGTTGCAGCGTTTTTCAGTTACAACAAGCACAGCGATGAGTATAAGAATAAAATAAGGTATCAGTTTGGTCTGTGTAGTTAGTGCCCTACAGAATAGAATAAATGAATGAATAACACATTCCAACCACCCCTCAAAAGAGTGCCATAGTTTTGCAAAAATACTTGCAAAACATCAGCATACATTGGAGGGAACTTCTGAGGTGGTCAGTGATTGATGGCACGGTCGTTCGGAGGGGGTTGTGATCACACCTACAGTTCTTTTGTTCTTAGCTGTTGGTCAAATATTTCTCCACTTGAAATGGAAGCACAAAATTAAGGGGCAACATGCAAGGGATTTCAGCATCTCGACGCACAGTAGAAGCTGTTTGTAAAGAAGACACTCTTTGTTTTTTTATTTTGTAATCTTTCTCGTGTTCACCTTTTACTGTACAATGTATATTCATTTTATTAATGAATTGCTGTGAATAAACTACATATGCAGTTGATTTACCAGAAAGGACTTTTCAGTTTTTGTGTGCTAAACTAAATTTCAGGGTCAAGTAATAGCGATTTTATTTGAAAAGTATATATATATATATATATATATATATATATATATATATATATATATAAATATATATATAGGGAAAGATTAAGAAACACGCTGAAGCGGAATATATATATATATATATATATATAGCATGTATCTTTATACATTTGGAATCTGCATCTACATTTTCTGTTGCATGTATAGAATTAGTTTCAGCTGAAACTCATGATCAGGGGTGTTGGGGTACTTATGTAGTGATAATTAGTTTCAGCCAAATCATTAAAACTAACAATAGACTATGAGAGGTGGTTGGAAGGTGTTACTCTGAATATAAACAAACTAAATACAGCTTTTTTTTCTCTCAGAGGTAAACAGAAAAGTGAAGTTGTTCAGCTGTTTAGTGTCACTATGTCATAACCAGTGAAACAACGTGGACTCATCGCTGTGCTTGTTGTAACTGAAAAAAACGCTGAAACTGTTTCAAAGTCTTTCCACTTTCTTTGACCGCTGAAATCCGACACGACACCACGTTAGGCTACGTCTTGACTCATTTGCATATCGACGGTCATTAGATGTTGACCGAGTGCTCAGGGGAGGTGTGTGTGTGTGTGTGTGTGTGTCTGTGCGCGCGCGCCTACTTCTTGTACTTTTATAAACATTCTACATATAAACAAACAACATACAGCTTTTTTTTCTCAGAGGTAAACGGGAAAGTGAAGTTGTTCAGCTGTTTAGTGTCACTATGCAGATGTTACACTCAGTGTAGTTACCGAAATCTTTTATTTAGTTCTCATTCAGTGGCCACACATCACCTACACATTTCCCTCGCTTTTATGCATAAGCAGTGAAACAATTCGCAGGTTTATAATACACTGCGGCCAAGTGAACCACGTTCCCGCCGATTAGGCGCGTGGTCCGTTGCCTAGCAACATTGAACGAAACGAGGCATAATCGTGGTGTTTGCTTCGGTTATGACATAGCATAGTTTATTATCTGCTGTGGTAGATCTGATTTATTTACATTCAATAATGAGGCTTTATATCCTCAGGAGGGGTCATTACATATGTAATATGTAAAACAATATTGTTTTAGAGATAATTTCACGGAAGCTTCTAACAGAACGAACAAACTAATAAATTTTCTCAAAACCTTATAAAATTAAGTAAAGCGAAATTCCCTAAATTTCCTTATAAAATATCGCTGATTATCAACGCCAGAACGAATGGCGAATTGTCGATATTTTACGGAAGCATATATATATATATATATATATATATATATATATATATATGTGTGTGTATATATATATATATATATATATATATATGTGTGTATATATATATATATATATATATATATATATATATATATATATATAAACTGCATATATGGAAAGAAACCTGAGATAGTTACACATTCGCACTGAATGACGCAAAGATAGTATGCGCGATTCCTTGCGCCATCTGCTGAGAGAAATGAGAATCGCAGGTTGGAAAAGACAGGAAACGTCATGCCGCCGCGCAGCTGTCAGCGATTTCACGTAAATAAGAGCAAAATAGCTTTATACTGGCTTTTACTGGTGCGATTTTAAAAATTTAAGCATACAGGGTGATTAAGCTCACAGAACTAGGAAAAGTCATGAAAGGAGGGTCCTGGAAATTGATCGAGTGTGAAGTATTATTTTTTTTTTACCCCCTTGCGGTCAAATGACCGCTGCTCGGCGCTTCTAGTGTTAAGGCTTTCCCTCCTTATGAAGGATGTCAATGATGGTTTTCTGCACAACTATCAGGTAAACACTCTTTCCCATGGTTGTGTTTTCTACTGAACCAAACTGAGAGACCATTTAAAGGCTCAGGAACCCTTTGCAGGGGTTATGGTTAATTAGTTAATTAGAGTGGCATACTTTAAGCCTAAAATATTTATGATTGTGGATTTGGGGGTTTCATGAACTGTAAGCCATAATCATCTCAATTATGACAAATCACGGCTTAAACTATCTTGCGTTGCATGTACAGTAATAAGTCTATTCCCCATATTAGTTTCACCTTTTAAGTTGCATTACTAAAATAAATTAACTTTTGCACGATATTCTGTTTTTTCGAATTTAAACTTTGTGACATGGTGAGTTATCCTGTCGTCATGAAGTGATAAACTTGAATATTACCAGTTCCTAAGTTAAATTTTTGTTCATATGCATGTCAACACAGGGCCAAGGAGACAATGAAATGCTTAGGACGAGAAGAGCCAGTCAACTTTGTATATGTAAATATGTGTATATGTATGTATTTATGTATGTATGTATTTGTTGATCTACATACATATGGGGCGCAACTCACTTTTTAAAGTGAAAGTGAGTTATGCGTGCGGGTGTTTTTTGATCAAAAGGCTGATAAAAGCATGCGCAGATATAAGCAGATTTATTGATAAAACTGCAGACTATTAAGTCTGATTTAATTGCTATCACTAATCTTTTTTTTTTATCTATTTTATGTTTTGCGGGGGAAATAAAATGTGAGCAGAGATGTTCGTTCTGTCTTTTTAATTTATCTAAAAAAAAACCCTACAGTTTTGCCAAATGTGCACACGGTTTGATAAATTCACATCTATCGTGAATAAAAGGTGAGAAGAGATTCCGCAGAATTTTCTGACACAATGCTTGCTCTAAAGGACCATACTCGACAAGAATATACAGGAAAAGAATCACATATATAATAAGATAATTAATTAAATAATAAAATATATAGGACTTTATCTAAAAACATAACCAAATTTTTCATTCACTGCTAAAATGGTTAAATATGCTTATACTGTAGATATGTAGGTTACATTTTAAAAGTACAATCGCAAGTAAATTACAAACTGTCATCAAGATGGCGCCGGTGAGGTCGGCTGCCGTCATGACTGCTTTGACCCCCTTTTCTTTGTTTTTGTTTTTTAAGTTAGTTTTCAGTGTTTTAAAACCACTCAAATCATCACCATTGAGTACATTAGATATGATAGAGACACTTTAGTTTCTATTGGTATACAATGTACTCACGTTTGACGTTTTTAACTCCGGATCCAAGCTGTCCGAGTGAGATCCTAGGGGACAACAAAGGACGGGACGCAAAGGGAAAAAAGCCGGCGTCAGGAACAAGCTGAGAGCTCGTGCACACCACACAAATCTGCCTAGGATCCTGCTCGCCAACGTCCAGTCACTGGAGAACAAGCTTGATGACCTTGGGGCCAGGATAAAGTTCTAGAGAGACATTCGGGACTGCAATCTCCTCTGCTTCACCGAGACATGGCTGAACCCAGCGGTGCCGGACCACGCCATCCAGCTGGCCGAGTTCTTCTTGGTTTGCCGCATGGACAGGACACGGGACTCGGGGAAGTCAAGGGAAGGCGGCGTGTGTTTAATGGTTAACAGCAGCTGGTGCAACAGCGCGAGCGTTGTTCCTCTTACACGCTCCTGCACACCAAACCTGGAACTACTGTTCATCATGTGTCGTCCTTTTTACCTTCCTCTGGAGTTTACATCGGTCATAATCAGTGCCGTTTATATTCCACCACAAGCGGACATGGACACTGCCTTATGCGAGCTGCATTAGGCGCTCACACAACACCAGACACAGCACCGGGACGCTGCACTTATTGTGGCGGGGGACTTTAATAGTGCCAACCTCAAACGCGCAGCACCGAACTTTTATCAGCACATCACCTGCCCCACCAGGGGCGCGTAAGGACACTGGACCACTGCTACACTACAGTCAAGGACAGCTACAAGGCACAATCTCGTCCACCGTTTGGGAAATCCGACCACGCCGCCATCTTCCTCATGCCTAAATACAAACAAAGGCTGAAACAGGAAGTTCTGGTTCAGAGGGAGGTCGCACGCTGGACAGACCAATCAGTGGCCCATTACAGGACACACTTGATGACACAGACTGGGACATGTTCAGAAACAGCTCCGATGATGTCAGCGTGTTTACGGAAGCAGTTGTGGGATTCATCGGGAAACTAGTGGATGATACCGTAGAGAAAAAGACTATCAGAACGTTTTCCAATCCGAAGCCGTTGGTGGATAAAACCATCCACAACGCTCTGAGATCTCGCACCACTGCCTACAACACGGGACTTGTGTTGGGGGACATGGAACCATACAAGGCTGCGCCGTATAACGTCCAGAAAGAGGTGAAAGAGGCAAAGCAGCGCTACGGGAGGAAACTAGAGTCACAGCTCCAACAGAGTGACTCTAGGAGCCTGTGACAGGGACTGAGGACAATAACAGACTATAAAGCACCAACAGCACCATGCAGGACAGACGAGATCTACAGAGGGTGGTGCGATCAGCTGAGCGCATCATCCGCACAGAGCTCCCTGACCTGCACTCAATCTTAACCAAGCGGTGCTGGACCAAGGCCAGGAAGATCGTGAAGGACCTCAGCCATCCCAACAATGGACTGTTCTCTCTGTTGAGGTCAGGAATGCGTTTCCGCTTCCTGAAGACCAACACAGAGAGACTGAGAAGGAGCTTCTTCCCGCAGGCGATAAGGTCTCTTAACCACATCACTATGCAGATCTAGTACAATCTTTTAACATCCATGGACATTTGAATTTGACACTACGGACACATTTACACACATCCACACTTACAAGTTTATGTTTACATCCTGGACCATTGCACAAAGTCACTTTAAAAAGGTACCTTCATAAGTCACTTTTTATGCACATTTGCACACCACCTTTCTTCACCAAAGTTAATTTAAAAAAATGTTCTATGTACAGTATATTTCAATTTTTATTTTTATGTACAGTATATTTTTATTTTTATTTCTATTTTTATCCTAGTTAAATTTAATTTTCTATCGTATTTCTTTTATTTATATTTATTTCTTATTATAGGTTTTAATTCTCTTTTTAAGGTCTCTGGTGGTCTTATAAGCATTTCACTGCATATCGTACTGTGTATGACTGTGTATGTGACATATAAAATTTGAATTTGAACTGCATGTAATGTAAAATATGAATAAAACAGTATTAGACACAAATATATGATATGGTAGTATATACAATGAAAAATCTATTTACACTTAAGTGCTCAAATGTAAAGCAAACGCAATTATTTTTTTTTTGTGTATATTTAACTTCATTTAGCCGTTTACGTTATAGGAAAAATAACATTCCCACCCGCCCACTATTATTTTCTGTTCAAATGTAAAGATGCCCGCGTGTGTGTGGTAAAAGAATACAAAAGTGAATAACCTTTAATAAAGTTAACCTAAAACAATATTGTTTCCTGTGCTGAAGCAAACATGATTTTCAAACGGGTTTTGCTAACGGGGGAATTCACAGAACTGAGGGGCTTAAAACGATTTAACAAGACCGAGCAGACGTTTCTGCCTAGAATGTATTTCGCCAGCAAAATATAAACATAAATAGAAATACAATTTTTAATTGTACCAATTAAATCAGACTTCATAGTTTGATTTGATACTTTGAGTGTAATTCATGAATTTACTGAATATATTCAGATTTTGTAAAATAACGAAACCTGTTACTTTCCTAGACCTTTTGTACCATTTAACATTTTTTTTCTATCTATTTTATGTTTTTCTGGTGAAATACATTTTAGGCAGAGACGTCTGCTTGGTCTTGTTAATTCGTTTTAAACCACTTAATTCTGCCATTTCCCCCATTCGTGAAACCGGTTTGATAACTTCACACCTTCATAAAAGGTGAGGAGAGGGATTACATTAATAAACTACACAGCAAATATGTTATATCATTACTTAAATCGGCTTACATTGGAGTGAGCTGTCGTGTTGGAAAAGGCAGCGTTACTAGCGAGTAGCCTATTTATTTTTTTTTATTGATAAATCGCACGCATTTATCAGCCTTTTGATCAAAACGCTGTTTTTTGTAAAGTGAAAGTACGAGCCACGGGTTTTCGCATGGCAAAGAACAGCTATTTCAGTCATAACTTTACAATCACATTCCAGCTTTTATTTCCAAATAATGGATGAAATAATTATTTAGTGCTTGACACAAAGAGCAAAAAACATAATGATTATTATTATAAAAAGCCAGAAGCACGTCATGTTTATATAAGAATATTTACTTAATATATAAAGTAATGCACTTTTGATGGTGCTCAACGTCGACACATTTTTATGTTTTAAATAAGATATGTTGGCATATTCACGATTCAGGACATTCACATAGTTAACATTATCAGACAGCCTACTATCAGGAAATTAAATTAATTTTAATACATTTACATTTAGGCATTTGTCAGACGCTCTTATCCAGAGCGACTTACAAAAAGTGCTTTAAAGTTTACATACTTACACTGGGTTAACTTGGTTAATAACTTAGTGACATTAGTCCAACACAACTGGGAAGAGGTTCCTTTTTTTTTGGCGGGGGTGGTGGGGGGGACTTTGTAGTTTAGTAGTATTCAGTTGTAAACGTGGTGTCATCCTGATGAGGATGGGTTCCCATTTAAGTCTGGTTTGTCTCAAGGTTTCTTCATATCATCTCAGGGAGTTTTTCTCACCAGCACTGCCTCTTGACTAAATTTTATTTTTTATAATTTATAAATATTCTCTGCATATCTGGATTACTGTAAAGTTGCTTTGTGACAATGTATGTTTTTGATAGTTTTACAGGCTCATTTTTATGTGTTCAGACAAACAGAACAACATGAAATTATTTTGATCCTTTTTGTTGCTATCCCAATAAAGAACAAGTGTTTTGTCTACAGAAAACCCATTCAAAAGACAAGAGTAAAAGTGTTCCCAAGGGGATGAGTGTGGAATCTGGTGCCAAAAATCACCTTATTTTGTTATACCTATTGCTGTTGTCTTTTTCTAGCTTTATATTACTCCTTGGTCTACAACTAGGTTCTAACTAAGATATCTCCCTAATGATGTACATAATGGGTATCAAAATCAAAGTGGGACTTTTGATTGTGTGGAATAACTGAACACAAAATTTTCCAGTCTCTCCTTTGTGTCTATGTACATGGAGGTTTCATTGTCTCCTTGGGCTGGTTGGTTTAATCTTGCTTCTCAGAGGTTAGAACAGTGTGAGGTTCTTCATGTTTCTGTAGAAACAGATCAAACCAGGTTGATCTTTCCATTAAAGGAAAGGGTCATCAAAGAAGTTCCTGGGTGGCCAGTGTTTTAGCCATGACTTGAACGTAACTTATACATGTAAATTATTTAATTGTTTGCACCGCCTTTTAGAAGGGTCTATTGGTCTGAATTAAGCGAAGAATACATTATAATAACTGGTATTGGAATAAGAACTGTCTAACACATTATTAAACCCTGGAAGAATATTGCTGAATCCTCATATGGACAGAAGAAATGTGTTCAAATGACATTGTTGGACAATTGGACAATCTGACCATTTAGATTAATTTTTGATTGTTTTGGTTTTGGGAGCATAAGAAATAATTTTTACACATAAACTGGATACCATAGTGTGTGTGTAATAAAAGCTTAATGCGCTCAAACTAAATATTAGAGATTAGAGATAGAGGTTTGTTGTTTTAAAATTGAGATGGGTTGGTACCAGGCAAAATGTCCTGGTTCTGATAAATGGTGTGTCACTTTATTTCACACCAGTAAAATTCAGCTGTAGCTTTTCTCTTTGTTATTTATTTTGATTCCTGTAATGGAGTGTTTGTTTCAGTCCACAGGATGTCAGAACACTGGCACAGCCATATGGAAATTATCAATAAGCATGTCTAACGCCAGGTTATTAAGGTCACCCATTTTGCACATTGTCACTGGAAAACTAGCCCATTTGTAAAACACTAACGTGTGTGTGTGTGTGTGTGTTTCAGAGAGTCGCAGTGAAAAGGCCAAGAGGAAGCTATTTCGCCATTACACTGTGGGAACTTATGATGGACTAGAGATACCCAGGTAAGGTATACAAACCAGCTTGTAGGTGATTGGCTGCTTATTAGTGATATCAAAGTGACATTTTGACATTGTGATCCAAGATGGCGCCGGTGAGGTTGGCTGCCGTCACGATTGCTCCGACCACCTTTTCTTAGTTTTTGTTTTTTAGTTTAATTTACACCTCCATGAAGTACATTAGTTATAATAGAGACACTCTTGTTTCTATTGGTATACAATGTACTCACAATTTGATGTTTTAACTCCGGATCCGAGCGAGATCCTGAGGGACAACAAAGGACGCAACACGAAGCGGCGGCCACGAGGGAAACGAGCCGGCGTCAGGAACAGGCTGAGAGCACGTGCGCACCGCGACGCGAACAAGCTCGATGACCTCAGGGCCAGGATAAAATTCCAGAGAGACATTCGGGACTGCAATCTCCTCTGCTTCACCGAGACATGGCTGAACCCAGCCGTGCCGAACCACGCCATCCAGCCGGCCAAGTTCTTCTCGGTTTACCGCATGGACAGGGCACGAGACTCTGGGAAGTCAAGGGGAGGTAGCGTGTGTTTAATGGTGAACAGCAGCTGGTGAAACAGCGCGAGCGTTGTTCCTCTCACACGCTCCTGCACACCAAACCTGGAACTACTGTCCGTCATGTGTCGTCCTTTTTATCTACCTCGGGAGTTTACATCGGTCATAATCAGCGCCGTTTATATTCCACCACAAGCGGACACGGACACTGCCTTGTACGAGCTGCATGAGGCACTCACACAGCACCAAACACAACACGGGGACGGTGTTTTAGCGGGGGACTTTAATAGTGCCAACCTCAAATGCGCAGTGCCGAACTTTTATCAGCATATCACCTGCCCCACCAGGGGTGAAAGGACACTGGACCACTGCTATACAACGGTCAAGGACGGCTACAAGGCACAATCTCGCCCTCTATTTGGTAAATCTGACCACGCCGCCATCTTCCTCATGCCAAAATACAAACAAAAACTGAAACAGGAAGTTCCGGTTCAAAGGGAGGTCTCGCGCTGGACGGACCAATCGGTGGCCGCGTTACAGGACGCACTCGATGACGCAGACTGGGACATGTTTAGGAACAGCTTTGATGACGTCAGCGTGTTTACGGAAGCAGTTGTGGGATTCATTGGGAAACTAGCGGATAATACCGTGGAGAAAAAGACTATTAGAACGTTTCCCAACCAGAAGCCGTTGGTGGATAAAACCATCCACGACGCTTTGAGATGTCGCACCGCTGCCTACAACACGGGACTCACGTTGGGGGACATGGAACCATACAAGGCAGCGTCATACAACATCCGGAAAGCGGTAAAAGAGGCGAAGCAGCGCTACGGGAGGAAACTAGAGTCACAGCTTCAACAGAGTGACTCTAGGAGCCTGTGGCAGGGATTAAGGGCAATAATGGACTATAAAACACCAACAACCGGTATGACGAACGCGGATGCGACTCTGGCAGACAAGCTAAACCCCTTCTATGCTCGCTTTGAGGCTGCAGCTAAAGACGCTAGCGATGCTAACAGCTGCAGAGAGAAAGACACTGCCAGCACCGGAAACGCGTTCATCAACACCGAGCATGACGTAAAAAAAGCCTTCAAGAGAGTAAACACCAGGAAAGCAGCAGGACCAGACGGCATCTCAGGCCGTATTCTCAGAGCCTGCGCAGACCAGCTAGCACCTGTGTTCACTGAGATATTCAACATCTCTTTATCTCAGTCGGTGATCCCCACATGCTTCAAAGAGTCCATCATTGTTCCTGTCCCGAAGAAACCTCATCCTGCTTCTCTCAATGACTATCGCCCTGTAGCCCTCACCTCAGTAGTGATAAATTGCTTTGAACGCCTGGTCAGAGACTTCATCATTTCTTTACTACCCGACACACTGGACCCACTACAGTTCGCTTACCATCCAAATCGTTCCACAGACGATGCCATCTCTCATCTCCTCCACACATCACTTACTCACTTGGACACTAGAAGGCGGAATTATGTTAAAATGCTCTTCATCGACTACAGCTCTGCATTTAATACCATAATTCCCTTCACACTCACCACCAAGCTGGAGCACCTGGGACTCCTGGGACTGGACACCTGGGGGCTTATCTATGTGTCAGTGGATCTCCAACTTCCTAACTGGCAGACCACAGGCAGTAAGGATGGGCGGACATGCTCAGCCTCCATCACTCTCAGCACTGGAGCCCCCCAGGGTTGTGTTCTGAGCCCCCTGCTGTACTCTTTGTACACATATGACTGTGTGGCCACTACCAGCTCCACCACCATCATTAAGTTTGATGACTACACCGTCGTGGTGGGCCTGATCACAACGAGACGGCCTACCTGAAGGAGATTAGGAATCTGGAGAACTGGTGCCAGAGGAACAACCTCCTTCTAAACATCAGTAAGACAAAGGAGTTGATAGTGGACTTTAGCACCAAGCAGGAGAGGAACTACCAGACCCCTGTCATCAACGAGAGCTCAGTGGAGAGAGTGGACAGCTTCAACTACCTCTGTGTTCACATCACGCAGGACCTGTCATGGTCCTGTCACATCAACACCGTGGTGAAAAAGGCCCGACAGTGTCTCTACCACCTCAGACGCTTGAGAGACTTCCGACTGCCCTCCAAGGTGCTCAGGAACTTTTACTCCTGCACCATAGAGAGCATCCTGACGGGAAACATCTCAACCGCACAAAGCTCCATGACCTGCACTCAATCTACAGCAGGCGGTGCTGGACCAAGGCCAGGAAAATCGTGAAGGACCTCAGCCATCCCAACAATGGACTGTTCTCTTTGTTGAAGTCAGGAAAGCAATTCTGCTCCCTGAAGGCCAACACAGAGAGACTGAGGAGGAGCTTTTTCCCGCAGGCAATACGGTCTCTCAATCACAATCAAACCACCACACAGTATTGACCCACACATTTGGTTTTTACACACACACTGGACATTCTGGGATTTGGATCCAAGATGGCGGCGCGGCAGTAGCACGCCGCGGCCGCTCCAGAGCGAAATGGTGCTACGTTATTTACGTTTTGTGTGTAGCGCGTTTATTTTTCTATGTGTATGGATATTTTCGCAACTGGTGTCTGTACATACAACAGCCAGACACTTTTTAACCTAAATAACCCGGTTAATGATATCCACGATGAGCTGCGGGAAAAGCTACGCGTCCTCGGCTTGCTGCGTGAACCAGGCCTCGAAGCCTCAGCGTTGCCTGATGCCGGAGGCCGGAGGAAGGGTCATCGGAAGCGGTGCGCGAGGAAGCGGAAGCGCGGCAAGCGGGCGGGAGTCTGTGCTAGGCTAAAAACAAACCCCAGCCGGCCGGCTCTCCCGTCCATCATCTTATCTAACGTCTGCTCCCTGGACAATAAACTGGACTACATCCGACTCCAGCAGGCTACACAGCGTGAGGTTAGAGACTGCTGTGTCTTTGTTTTCATGGAGACATGGCTCAGCGACAGAGTACCGGACGCCGCTATTCAGCTAGACGGGCTAGCCTCGTTTCGCCCCGACAGAAATGCAGCTCTGTGCGGTAAGACTCGTGGTGGCGGCTTATGTGTATACATCAACATGAAATGGTGCAAGAACTCTGTGCTAGTTTCTAGTTATTGCTTATTGCTAGTGGAGTTTGTGATTGTTAGATGCAGACCTTTTTATTTACCACGGGAATTCACCACTGTTTTCATTATCGGAGTGTACATTCCACCTAGCGCTAATGCTAAGGAAGCGCTATGGGAACTGTATACAAAGATCAGTGAACTGCAAAACACAGACCCGGATGAACTGTTTATTGTTGCTGGAGATTTCAACCATGCAAATCTTAAGTCAGTGTTTCCTAGATTCCATCAGTATGTGGACTTTTCAATGAGAGGGAAAAACACGCTGGATCTTGTTTACACAAACATCAGCGGCACATATCAGGCAGAGCCCCGCCCCCACCTCGGCTACTCAGACCACATCTCTGTTATGCTAATTCCAGCATACAGACCATTCGTCAGGCATTCAAAACCGGTTCTGAAGCTGGTGAAAACCTGGCCAGCAGGAGCCATCTCTGCTCTTCAGGACTGTTTCGAGAGCACTGACTGGAACATGTTTAGGGAGACTGCAACTTACGGCGACTTCACTGACTTGGAGGAGTACACGTCATCAGTGACCAGCTACATTAACAAGTGCACCGATGACGTCACTGTCTCCAAGAGCATCATCTCACGACCCAACCAGAAACCGTGGATTACTGCGGAAGTGCGTGCACTTTTGAGGACCAGAGACTCTGCCTTCAAAGCAGGAGACAAGGTGGCCCTCAGAACAGCAAGGGCCAAACTTTCTCGGGCCATCAGAGAGGCAAAGTGCGCACACGCCCAGAGAATCCACAATCACTTTAGGGACAGCGGCAACACACGGCACATGTGGCAGGGCTTACAAGCCATCACAAACTACAGGACGACATCACCTGCCTGTGACAGTGAAGGCTCCCTCCCAGATGCGCTGAACAACTTCTATGCTCGGTTTGACAGGCAGAACGACGTGGCGGCGAGAAAGACCACCCCTCCTCCGAACGACCAGGTGCTGTGTCTCACTACAGCTGAGGTGAGGAAAACTCTACACAGAGTCAACCCACGTACAGCTGCTGGACCAGACAACATCCCAGGCAGAGTGCCCCGAGAATGTGCTTAACAGCTGGCAGATGTTCTCACCGACATCTTCAACATCTCTCTAAGCAGCGCCGTTGTTCCCACGTGCTTCAAGGCCACCACCATCGTCCCCGTGCCCAAGAAGTCTACTGTGTTCTGTCTCAATAACTACCGTCCCGTTGCACTCACACCCACCATCATGAAGTGCTTTAAGCAGCTCGTCATGAGACACATCAAGACCCTGCTGCCCTCCTCACTGGACCCATTGCAATCTGCATACCGTCCTAACTGCTCAATGGACGACGCCATCTCCACTACACTACATCTTGCCCTCACACATTTGGACAAGAAGAACACATATGTTCGAATGCTGTACATAGATTTCAGCTCAGCATTCAACACTATCATCCCCCAACAACTGATTGGGAAGCTGAACCTGTTGGGCCTGAACACCTCCCTCTGCAACTGGATCCTGGACTTTCTGACCGGTGGGCCTCAGTCAGTACTGATCGGAAACTGCACCTCCAGCACCACCACACTAAGCACTAGGGCCCCACAAGGCTGTGTGCTCAGTCCCCTGCTGTTCACACCGCTGACTCACGACTGTGTAGCAACACACAGTTTGAACCACATCATTAAGTTCGCTGATGACACGACCGTGGTGGGTCTCATTAGCAAGAACGACATGTCAGCGTACAGAGAGGAAGTGCAGAGGCTAACGGACTGGTTTAAAGACAACAACCTGTCTCTAAATGTTGACAAGACAAAGCAGATGATTGTTGACTTTAGGAGGACACGAGGCGACCATTCTCCGCTGATCATCAACGGCTCCTCTGTGAGAATCGTCGAAAAACACCAAATTCCTGGGTGTCCACCTAGAGAAGGACCTCAGCTGGTCCCTCAACACCAGCTCCCTACACAAGAAAGCCCAACAACGTCTCCTCTTTCTGAGAAGACTGAGGAAGGCCCAGCTTCCATCACCGATCCTGACCACCTTCTATAGAGGAACTATCGAGAGCATCCTGAGCGGCTGCATCACTGTCTGGTTTGGGAATTGTGCCATATCGGACCCTAAAACCCTACAGCGGATAGTGAGGACAGCGGAGAAGATCATCGGGGTCTCTCTCCCCTCTATTGAAGACATCTACACCACACGCTGCATCCGCAAAGGCACCAGCATTGTGGCTGATCGGACACACCCCTCTCACACACACTTCACATCTGGAAAAAGGTGCCGAAAAAGGTACCTGCCATCTGGAAAAAGGTACCGAAGCATTCGGGCACACACATCCAGACTGTGCAACAATTTTTTTCCACAAGCCATCCGTCTCCTCGACAAAAAAGGACTGGACTGATACACACACACACACACACATAAACGCACACAAACATTAGCACACAGCTTAACTCAACTACCTCAAAATATTGGGACTGGACTGACTAATCAACACAAGTGCAGACACACTGACCTACACCACCAAATTATCGTACACACCAACCTGTAAATGCTTCACTGTTTATCTTTTGCACAATGATCATGACTGGACTACTTTTTGCACTAATTTCTCAATTCTTGCTGCTGTTTTTAAAGAATGTTTACGTTTACCCACTACCTCAACACCATATTTTATGTTCTGTTATGTCGTGGTTGCGCACTGTCACTTTGTTGTTGCTCTTGTTTGCACATTTGCACGTGCACTTTATGTTGTCTGTAAAAATGTTATACTTAGCTAGTTAGTTTTTGTTAATTTATGTTGTAATTTATGTTAGGTCTCTCTGTCCTGTCTCTGCTAGCCAGTTAACTAGGCCTCTTGGTTAGCTAGTTTAGTGTCTCTGTTAATTTATGTTGTAAATTTATGTTGCATGTAGCACCTTGGTCCTGGAGGAACGTTGTTTCGTTTCACAGTGTACTAACTGTATATGGTTGTAATGACAATAAAGCCTACTTGAACTTGAACTTCCCTAGTTAAACTTACCCTTTATTTTAATTTTCATATTTATTTCCTATTCTTATTCATATTCTTTTATTCTTAGGTCACGAGCAGTTGTCTAAGCATTTCACTGCATATCGTACTGTGTATTCCTCATCAGTTTTATGACAACTTGAAAAATATATTTCATATGTTATTTTATGGATATTTATAGCAGTAGAGTTTTTACAAGGATAACACTACATTTTTATGTAGTTTTTTAACGTTATTGTAAAACAGCACCCCTAGTGTGCTGGGTGATAGCAGAAATTTCAGATTAAGCAATCAAAAGAAGTGCAGTGAAGGACACTACACCACATTAAAAGCAATGTGTGTGTACGCATATGTGTGATAGATGTATGAGCGTGTGTATAATAATAAAGTGTGTGTCAAAGTGGTGCTTCGACTAATTTATTCATGAAGCACACTGTGAGATCCGTTTCTATGACGATAACTCACTGTGTGTTTACAAGGAACTGATGAAACTGATTTCAAACCTGATTTTTTTTTTATCTTTATTTAATCTTTGTTTATTCTCCAGTTGTGTGTGTGTGTGTGTGTGTGTGTGTGCGCGCGCGCACGTGCTTATAAGTTACACACCTGTCAGGATTGTTAGCACAAATGCAGTGCCAGACAGAAATTAATATGTAAGGTAGTTGTGTGTGTGTGTGTGTGTGTGTGTGTGTGAAAGAAAGAGCGAGAGTGAGAGAGAGAACAAGTGCATCCAAGAAAAATGAGTCAGTCTTGATTAACCTTTCTCTGTGGGTGTGAGATTGTGTGTTTGTGTGCGTGAGTGTGTGATATTGTACATTAATCGACTATAAACACAGCTCTTATTTGTTCTTTTCTTCCTCACACACACAATTCATTTTCTCAGTTTCTCTCTTTTTCCTTTTCCCATCTTTCAATCACTCTTTTGCTTTCTATCTCTCTTTTCACCTAATTTCCCCCTCCCTCCTTTTTCTCATTTGCGCCCTGTCGCAGTGTCTGAATTCTCTCTCTCTCTCTCTTTATGTGTGTGAACAGACAGGGGGAGGAGAAGAAGAGGAGGAGAGAGGGGAGGGGGAGGAATGGCGATGGGGGGATACAAAGAGAGAGATATATCTCTTCCTCTCTCCCTCTCCTCCTCCTGGCCTTCAGTCGGCCCCAGAAACCGCAGCGTTTGGTTCATTTACAGGTACACACTCGTTTCTTTCTCCATCTCTGCAGCAGAGAGAGAGAGAGAGAGAGAGAACGAGAATGAGGGAGTGGGAGAGAGAGAGGGAGGGAGAGAACAAGTGAGAGTGAGAGAGAGAGAGAGAGGGAGAGAAGCAGAAAAGCCGGGAGGGAGCGATGAATGCATGCTTGTAAGACATTATGGATTGTTTGAATGACAAAAGCTAATGGCTTACGTGAGTGTGAGTGTGTGTGTGTGTGTGTTACCGCTTGATTCTACTGTATTTTCTTGTCTTCTTTATGCCCTATACGTGTATTTTCTGTCATTTTTTATAAGTCATAGCTGTGTGTGTGTGTGTGTGTGTGTGTGTGTGTGTGTGTGTGTGTGTGTGCAAGCTAAGAAGCTAAATTGTTGCTCTGTAATGTTGCTAACGTGCAGCTCCGTATTTTTAGTGGTTGTGACTTGTTAGTAAAAGAGGGACATCTGGAATATTTCCTGAAATGTTGTGAACCTGTAGCTTTGCACTGTCCTTATCGTTTAGCCCTGGAATAATCTTTAACTGCTCATGAGTATTCTGAAATAGTGTTAATTAGTAATTTTATAATTTCTCTAACCTGTGGCAGGAGAGTAATGTTGTCCTGTAACTCTGCGATATCAATAACCTGAACTTCTAAATTTCACCACTGTGCATTTCTGTGATATTGCTATAATGCACTCCTGGAACATTCCTAATCTGAATCTCTGATTATCACCTGAACCTGATTAGTATCTCTGAGAGTTAGGGACATGCTCTATGCTCCCGAGCGGTGCAACAAAAAGGTGGTCACTCTATCATCTGTAGACCACAAGTTCATGGCAGATCCATACCTTGCCAGGGGTGCAAGAGAGCAAAACTGGCTGCGCTCTCATGGAGACACTGGGAGTGAAATTCATCAATCAGGACATCTGTCAGTTCAGGCGTGTACATCCTCTGTATGTGTCTCTCCATGGGAACTGGCTCTGACTTAATTAGCAAAAAATCAAGGAAAAATGCCTGGAGTATTGTTAAACCTATATGTAACTTTGGTCCTGCTTTAAATAGGAATCTGGAATACTTTTTGTATTTACTACAAATATCTGCGATATCATTATTCTGTATTTCTGGAATACTGCTAACCTGTACTTTTGGATTATGCTAACATGTTCTTCTGGAGTATTGCTAACGTACTTCTGGAGGATTGTTAACATGTGCTCTGCAAAATTATTAATTTGTAGTTCTGGAATGTTCTTAACTTTTAGTTCTGTAATTTCTTTAACCTGTGGTACTGAAATATTGTTTACCCGATGCTCTGCATAATCATTTCCTGTTGTTCTGGAATATCATAAAGATTTAGGTTTATTCCAAATAAGCTAGCCAAAGGTGCTGGTAACAAGGAGAAGCTCCCAGGGATGTCTAGGCTCAAAAAGGAACCCATTCTTATCTGAATGACAGTGACAGTGCATGTATATGCTACTGATTAGACACAGGTGTATACTATCAAGGCCACCGATATTGAGTGTGTTAAAAATATCTTCAGTATGAGCATCAGGGTCATTGTTGATTTTAGGAGAGTTTGATCTTTAGGTCTATATTATTCACTGGAAGTTATCCATTGAATAATGAATAAAAATGTTTGAATCATCTTGCTTGTGTTTGGAGGATCATGCTAGTGTTTGCAGTAGAGCTGAGAGTACAGGCTAAACTTTTATTTGAATTTAAATTTAGTTAGATTTTGTAAATTACGATTTTCTATTTAGTAGCACTGATGTTTTTGTTTTAATTGTCTGGAGCAGCTATAGAAGTATTAAAACAAACTGAAAGTATTTAATAAACACTGAAATGCTGTCTAACATTTGTTTTTGTGTGCTTAAATGTCATGTCTTATATAATGTTATCAGCTTTTATCTACAGTATGCCACTTTCCAGTTTTCAAAACATGTATGGTTTCTATTTTGTGTAAAAGCTGTTATGTTATGTTTTTTTTTAGATCATTTAACATTGTTGAAAGTTGTAATATTAATTGATTAGATGGATCAGCTTGCCATTCACATTCAGTTAATTCAATCTACTATTAAAGGTTTTATTAATTTGCACACAGTTCTAGGTTTCAGGATCACAGTTGAGTTTGTGTTTGGACGATAAGGATTGTGTTATGAGAACCACAGTGGGGGATTTAGAGTTGTCTTTGGAGGGTCATAGTAGTCTTCGGAAGATTACAGTAATGTTTGGATGATAAGGGTTGTTATTGGATGGTCATAGTGGTGTTTGAAAGAGCACATTGGTTTTTATCAGGACCTTGATTATGTTATAGGAATGTCCAACTGGTTTTGGAGGCTCTTGCTCATTCTAACCAGATGGGATATGCGAATTGTTTGTGTGAACCAGTATGTTTAAATGATTAAATACTCTGAATCCTGCTCAGTGCTGCAGAACTCAGCCACCAATGCAGCTTTACTTCTCTCTTACAGAACACTTCACTCAGTAACTGTACAGTACACAGTAGAAACAATCCAAGAGCTGCTGGAAAATCCTAATTAAAAACCACCAAGCTGAGTGATGGGTAAATATCACAAAACCTGTTCTGGCTGTGCATTATATGTTTATTTAATAAGCCATATGTACAGTAAGTAGTTACTATTATTAGCCCAAAGTTCCCCATGACATGCCCCGATCAGTTATTTCTTAACCCACAGTAATTTGTCAATGATTAAGTTTTTTTTTTTTTTTTTTTCAGGAACAAATGCTCATACTATTTATCTGCAGTAAATCTCATTATTTAAACAATGAAAAAAAAAAAACTTTTATTGTTATACTCAACCAGTTGGTAGAGTACATTTGATTTACAATTTTTTTTTTTTTTTTACATTTTTTCCCTATGTTATTGAACTTAACCTTATTGAGCCATATCTACCATACACATCTACCATATAGTTAAGGCACGCTATGCAAAAAAAAAATAGTAGATCTTGTCTTTAAATAGTATGCCTTCTCAGATGCATTGTAGCATGACATAAGAAATAAAGTGGTATAATTTTTTTAAATATTTTGTTTTATGAAGGCAACATCTTAACCATTTGAAAGAGATCTGTTCTAGCATCTGTTTGAAGAAATAAACATTGATTGATTACTGCCCAAGTAAATAAAAAAAAGAAAAATGCTTTTATTCTTTTTGATGATGTTAGCATTAAACTATTGATGTGGAATGTGCACTATACATGTCCTTGTGAATGAGCCGTCACTATGGAAACAATAACGTATTAGAACAAGCACATTAATATAAACCTACTGTCAGAGCTGCTGTTATAGAGAACTAATCAACACTTTTGACCAAAGTGGAGAGCTTAGTAGGACTGTGCTCTAAAAGATTAAATATTTTCTTAAGAGGTAAATTACTTTGCCTGTGTAAATTTTGTCTGTTATTTATTTTATTCAGTTAAACTGAGAGCTGGATCATAAATAAATGTTTGATAAACAAGTCAATAAAACATACAGCATAAAAGTATTTCCCATCATGTTTATGTAACTCATTATAACTACTTTAGTACATATTTTATGTGGATCCTCACAGCAGTCCATAAGGGGGAAACAAGATGTTTATACAGAAAATGTTGAGGTAGTGTAACTGGGGAGGAGATAGGAATGTCAGGAGCTACACACAACTGAAAATACCCACTAATTACACTTAGCATCAACAACTAAACTTTTGCTGGGGTTTAGGGAACTTCTCTTTGTCCAGAGAACATGAATGAGTGGAACCTTCTCATAAACACATACACGATGTGTAGAAAAGAAACCTGAACAGAGGTCTAGTAGTGTAGTGTGGGGTGAAAGGTGTTTGGACATCAGCAGCCAGTGACAGAGCCAGGAGCTTAGAGACACTTTTCATTCATTTTCATCCACCTTGTGTTTTTTGGTCTGTTAGTGCCCTAGGTGAATTGTTGTATTAGTGCCCTGACCCCATTCTTACCAAAGGAAAGGTGACTGATGGAATTTGCTTTTTAAACGAAACTGGATTTTAATGTAAACTTTATATTCATACAACACATTAGAGCATTTACAGCAAACAGAGCTGGATGCTACTAAATGCTAAAAAAAATAAAAATAAAAAAAATCCAGGTGCAGTACAGGACATGAGACACACCTGCAGTATTTGTTTATTTTTTAACAGATGGTGCTGAACTGCATTTCTGAGGTGTAGCTCTCTAGAAACAGGCATCAGATGGAGCCTGTTACACATTTACCAAAAAGAGGGCTTGAAATAAAATGTACCCAAATAATGTTAATTTCTTTTTTTATTATTAAACTTTTTAACAAAACAAAAGCAGTGGTACAGGTATCTCTACAACAGGCGAAATTTTGTAGCACATTCTAATGGCTATAAATGCTTAAATGCAAAGACAAAAATAGAAACAAATCACAAACCAAGTTTAGGAAGGCATAGTCAATGAGGACTCTCAAAAAAGTCCCAGGGAGGGGACCAAATTCGCCAGAACACTTCAGATTTTTAGTGCAAGTTATAAGTGTGGTCACCTGACTTAACCACATATTGACCAAAGGTATCTGAGCAGTTGACCATAGTAATAATATACATTTTTAGGCCAAATATATACAGAAATTCAATACACATTCTCTATTACAGTCAAGACACAGTTCCACTGTACAATTAGACTTTTGGGGATAAAGCAAATGTCTTTCCAATTATTCTTTGAACAGTTTTGTGACTCTCTTTGAAGTACATTTTGATTTTGTCACAATCCCAAAACACATGCATCATGCATATACACACTGTATAAATGCAGATCATTTACTGCTTTCTGTTTCAACCAAATGAGGATGGGTTTCCTGTTAAGTTTGGTTTCTCTCAAGGTTTCTTCCTATTACCATCTCAGGGAGTTTTTCTATTTTCAAATCTATAATTATACCAATTTAACATGTGCTTGATTTAAGCAGCCCAAAAGTATAATTGGAAATTGGGTAACGAATTAAGATATAATAAAACATCATCTGCATATAAAGATATATGATGTTCCTCCAGACCTATTTTAATACCATGTACAGTGGTGTGAAAAACTATTTGCCCCCTTCCTGATTTCTTATTCTTTTGCATGTTTGTCACACATAATGTTTCTGATCATCAAACACATTTAACTATTAGTCAAAGATAACACAAGTAAACACAAAATGCAGTTTTTAAATGATGGTTTATTTAGGGAGAAAAAAAAAATCCAAATCTACATGGCCCTGTGCGAAAAAGTAATTGCCCCCTGAACCTAATAACTGGTTGGGCCACCCCTAGCAGCAATAACTGCAATCAAGCGTTTGCGATAACTTGCAACGAGTCTTTTACAGCACTCTGGAGGAATTTTGGCCCACTCATCTTTGCAGAATTGTTGTAATTCAGTTTTATTTGAGGGTTTTCTAGCATGAACCGCCTTTTTAAGGTCATGCCAAAACATCTCAATAGGATTCAGGTCAGGACTTTGACTAGGCCACTCCGAAGTCTTCATTTTGTTTTTCTTCAGCCATTCAGAGGTGGATTTGCTGGTGTGTTTCGGGTCATTGTCCTGCTGCAGCACCCAAGATCGCTTCAGCTTAAGTTGACGAACAGATGGCCGGACATTCTCCTTCAGGATTTTTTGGTAGACAGTAGAATTCATGGTTCCATCTATCACAGCAAGCCTTCCAGGTCCTGAAGCAGCAAAACAACCCCAGACCATCACTCTACCACCACCATATTTTACTGTTGGTATGATGTTCTTTTTCTGAAATGCTGTGTTACTTTTACGCCAGATGTAACGGGACATGCACCTTCCAAAAAGTTCAACTTTTGTCTCGTCGGTCCAAAAGGAATTTTTACCAAAAGTCTTGGCAATCATTGAGATGTTTTTTAGCAAAATTGAGACGAGCCTTAATGTTCTTTTTGCTTAAAAGTGGTTTGCGCCTTGGAAATCTGCCATGCAGGCCGTTTTTGCCCAGTCTCTTTCTTATGGTGGAGTCGTGAACATTGACCTTAATTGAGGCAAGTGAGGCCTGCAGTTCTTTAGGTTCACCACTGTTCCATGTTTTTGCCATTTGTGGATAAAAGCCCTCAGTGTGGGTCGCTGGAGTCCCAAAGCTTTAGAAATGGCTTTATAACCTTTACCAGACTGATAGATCTCAATTACTTTTGTTTTTATTTGTTCCTGAATTTCTTTGGATCTTGGCATGATGTCTAGCTTTTGAGGTGCTTCTGGTCTACTTCTCTGTGTCAGGTAGCTCCTATTTAAGTGATTTCTTGATTGAAACAGGTGTGGCAGTAATCAGGCCTGGGGGTGACTACAGAAATTGAACTCAGGTGTGATAAACCACAGTTAAGTTATTTTTTAACAAGGGGGGCAATCACTTTTTCACACAGGGCCATGTAGATTTGGATTTTTTTTTTCTCCCTTAATAATGTAAACCTTCATTTAAAAACTGCATTTTGTGTTCAATTATGTTATCTTTGACTAATACTGTGCTTAACGGTTTTTGATGAGCAGAAACATTTAAGTGTGACAAACATGCAAAAGAATAAGAAATCAGGAAGGGGGCAAATAGTTTTTCACACCACTGTATATTACCGTTAGTTCTCACAGCAATCGCCAGCGGTTCGATAACCAAAGAGAATAATAAGGGCGAAAGAGGACAGCTTTGACGACAACCTCTGCTTAATGAGGACCTATAAAAAAAGAGAAAATTATTTCCTAACTTTATTTTCCCTAAGACTGCAAAAAGAAGAGGCCATTCCACCCTATCAAATGTTTTTTTAGCGTCTAACGATACAATGAAGGCAGATTCCTTGGTGAAATTTAGGTGATCTATAATATTTAGAACGCTTAGAATATTGTCTGAGCCATACCTGGATTTTACAAAACCAGATCAGTCTGGGTTGACAATGAAGGGTAAAACAATTTTAAGCTGTCAAGCTAAGGACTTGGTTATAATTTCATAATCACATTAGGTAGGCTAATTGGGCAATAAGATTAACAATTTGTTGGATCTTTATCCTTTTAATCAGACTGATAATTGCCAGTGACCAGGATTCAGGCAGAGGATCCATCCCAAAAATATTATTTATCACCTGCATCAAAATAGGGCAAAGCTCAGGCCAGGACTGCTTATAAAACTCTGGGCCAGGAGCTTTACCGAATGGCATTGACTGAATGGCATCCCAAATTTCGTCCCTGGTGAAAGGGGCATTTAATGAGCTCCTACTGTAGCATCATCAGAAATACTGGGAAAAGAAATCTCATTTAAGTAATTAAGTACATCCTCATTTGATCCATAATATTCAGCTGTATAAAGATTCCTATAAAAATCAGAAAAAGTAGTGTTGATGTCCTGGGGATCAAAAGTCGAATTGCCAGCAGATGTCCTAATTGTTTTTATAGTTCTTTCATTCTGCTCTTTTTTTTTAATTGATAGGCCAGGAGGCGACTGGGCTTATTACCAAATTTATGGTAACGCTGTTTAGTGTAAAGTAATAATTTCTTGGTATGTTCTGTACAGTCTAGGTTAAGTTTGGCTCTAGCACTATTCAGTAAAATCCAATCATCATGATTTGGCAACCGTTTATGTTGTTGTTCCAGGTAAGATACTTCAGCTTCCAGTTCCCTTTCAAAGGCTACACTCGATGCTGCGTGAAAACGCTATGGGAACATCTTGTCATGTTGCCGGTTGTGAAGCATGTGTGTTATCAAACACGACAAATTTTGGCTTATATAACCTCGGCCGGGTGACGTCATCTGATGAGACGCACCTGCAGGTTATAAACAGGAGTGAGCCGGAAACATTCCTTAGATTCTTTATCTTCACTGACATTATGTGCGTGTCAGCATAAAATACATTTAAAATACATTTAAAAGTAGATAAAAGCATAAAACTATGCAGAGTTTATAGCTAGATGTCTCTGAAAAATTTCCTTTCGGAGGGCGATTCACATATTTTCTGCTTTAAATGTTTGGGTGAGAGCCACGCTCTCAAAGGACTTAGAGGAGAGTGTGTGCACTGTGATGATCTTCCCATGAAGGTGCTTCGCGCGCGCCTTGCGTTCTTCAGGGACCACGCTGCACTCTTGGGGATTACACTTCGGTGCTTCTCGTAGGTGTACGGAAGAGATTCGTTCTCTTGCTTCTGTAGAAATGGAAGTAGCTACCTCAGAACGCTCCTCTAAAGATGATAGAGAGTATGAGAAGTTGCTTTAAGTTATAACACATACAATCGAGCAACTGCACATTGATTGGCCACAGGAGCAAGCTCACCTAAAACAGTCAAAATTAGACGACAGATTTCTGTCGGTTGGCCAGGTGAGGGTGCCACAACGCCGCTCTCTCCTCTTTTTTGATGACTTCCATAACGAATTATCTCGTTCTTGGAATAAACCTTTCTCATCCCGTATTTTTGAACCATCGACTTCGTTCTATCCGAATATCGTTGATGCAAAAGCACGAGGTTATGTGGTGATGCCCCAGATAGAAGAGACGCTTGCGGGCTATCTCTCTCCTGGAACATCATCCTCATTAAAGAAGCCAACCCTTCCCTCCAAGCCATGTAGAACTTCTTCTACCCTGGTAGGGAAGGCGTTCCAAGCAGCAGGTCAGGCCAGCGCTTCCTTGCACACCATGACGGTTTTGCAGGCATACCAGACTGATCTGCTGAATGATTTGAGCACGTGCGATGATAATGTAAATGAACAAGCATCCACAGAATTACGCTGGGCTACTGATTTGTCCCTATGCGCGACTAAACAAACAGCCCATGCTATCGGCCGTTTTGTGGCCTCCTTGGTGTCAGCTAAGAGACACCTATGGCTAAATCTGACAGGCATCAAGGATAAGGATCGAACATTCCTCCTTGATGCCCGTCTCACCCTCCGGCCTATTTGGTGATGCTGTTAAATTTAAATTTAAATCAAATTCAAATTTTATTTGTCACATACACAGTCATACACAGTACGATATGCAGTAAAATGCTTATACGACCGCCGGTGACCTTAAAAAGAAAATTTAAAAAACTATATATAAGGAATAAATATTAATAAAAAGAAATAAAATACAAAGGAAAAAAAATGTAACTAGTAAAATAAACAAACTGTACAGATAAGGGCATGTAAAAATATCACAAAATATAGAATATAGGAATATGGGGGGAATATTAGGGATGCACCGTAATTTCGGCCGCCGAAAATTTTCGGTTTCGACCGAAACGTAAGAAAGCGCCGAAAATAAAAGCCGAAATTGTCGCCACGCCTCTCCCATCCTCCCGTCTCGTTCACGCTGTCATTACGCATCAAACACGGAGTATGTCGGCGGTTTGGAAGCACTTCAAAGTTTCAGATGAGGACAGCAAAGTTGCAATATGCAACATTTTTTTAATACAAACAAAAAGAAAATATTTTAAACATGTTTTTTAATTAAGCCATTTTCGGTTTCGGTATCGGTTTTCAGCCAAGTGCATCCAAAAATTTCGTTTTCGTTTTCGGCCCAGAATTTTCATTTCGGTGCATCCCTAGGGAATATACAGTGGTGTGAAAAACTATTTGCCCCCTTCCTGATTTCTTATTCTTTTGCATGTTTGTCACACAAAATGTTTCTGATCATCAAACACATTTAACTATTAGTCAAAGATAACACAAGTAAACACAAAATGCAGTTTTTAATTGATGGTTTTTATTATTTAGGGAGAAAAAAAATCCAAACCTACATGGCCCTGTGTGAAAAAGTAATTGCCCCCTGAACCTAATAACTGGTTGGGCCACCCTTAGCAGCAATAACTGCAATCAAGCGTCTGCGATAACTTGCAACGACTCTTTTACAGCGCTCTGGAGGAATTTCGGCCCACTCATCTTTGCAGAATTGTTATAATTCATCTTTATTTGAGGGTTTTCTAGCATAAACCGCCTTTTTAAGGTCATGCCACAACATCTCAATAGGATTCAGGTCAGGACTTTGACTAGGCCACTCCAAAGTCTTCATTTTGTTTTTCTTCAGCCATTCAGAGGTGGATTTGCTGGTGTGTTTTGGGTCATTGTCCTGCTGCAGCACCCAAGATCGCTTCAGCTTGAGTTGACGAACAGATGGCTGGACATTCTCCTTCATGATTTTTTGGTAGAGAGTAGAATTCATGGTTCCATCTATCACAGCAAGCCTTCCAGGTCCTGAAGCAGCAAAACAACCCCAGACCATCACACTACCACCACCATATTTTACTGTTGGTATGATGTTCTTTTTCTGAAATGCTGTGTTACTTTTACGCCAGATGTAACGGGACACGCACCTTTCAAAAAGTTCAACTTTTGTCTCGTCGGTCTACAAGGTATTTTCCCAAAAGTCTTGGCAATCATTGAGATGTTTTTTAGCAAAATTGAGACGAGCATTAATGTTCTTTTTGCTGAAAAGTGGTTTGCGCCTTGGAAATCTGCCATGCAGGCTGTTTTTGCCCAGTCTCTTTCTTATGGTGGAGTCATGAACACTGACCTTAATTGAGGCAAGTGAGGCCTGCATTTCTTTAGATGTTGTCCTGGGGTCTTTTGTGGCCTCTCGGATGAGTTGTCTCTGCGCTCTTGGGGTAATTTTGGTCGGCCGGCCACTCCTGGGAAGGTTCACCACTGTTCCATGTTTTTGCCATTTGTGGATAATGGCTCTCACTGTGGTTCGCTGGAGTCCCAAAGCTTTAGAAATGGCTTTATAACCTTTACCAGACTGATAGATCTCAATTACTTTTGTTCTCATTTGTTCCTGAATTTCTTTGGATCTTGGCATGATGTCTAGCTTTTGAGGTGCTTTTGGACTACTTCTCTGTGTCAGGTAGCTCCTATTTAAGTGATTTCTTGATTGAAACGGCTGTGGCAGTAATCAGGCCTGGGGGAGACTACAGAAATTGAACTCAGGTGTGATAAACCACAGTTAAGTTATTTTTTAACAAGGGGGGCAATCACTTTTTCACAACAGGGCCATGTAGGTTTGGATTTTTTTTCTCCCTAAATAATAAAAACCATCATTTAAAAACTACATTTTGTGTTCAATTATGTTATCTTTGACTAATAGTTAACGGTTTTTGATAAGCAGAAACATTTAAGTGTGACAAACATGCAAAAGAATAAGAAATCAGGAAGGGGGCAAATAGTTTTTCACACCACTTTATATATAAAATTTTTTAAATGTTTTAAAGTGGCATTAAGATGTTTTAAAGTGTCAAAGGGGCAAAGTGTCATGTGCAATGGCAGATAAACATGTATTGTATAAAGTGACTTATGAAAAGTAACATGTGCAATGGCTTCAGATATGTAAATATGTATTGCATGAATGTGTCCATGATTGTCCAGTCAGTGTCAATGTTTAAAAGATATTACTCTTGTGTGGTGTGATGTGATTGAGAGACCTTATCGCCTGGGGGAAGAAGCTCCTCCTCAGTGTTGGCCTTCAGGGAGCGGAATCGCTGCCCAGAGCGCAACAGAGAAAACAGTCCATTGTTGGGATGGCTGAGGTCCTTCACAATCCTCCTGGCCTTGGTCCAGCACCGCTTGCTGTAGATCAAGTGCAGGTCAGGGAGCTTGGTGCGGATGATGCACTCAGCTGATCGCACCACCCTCTGTAGAGCTCGTCTGTCCTGCATGGTGCTGTTTCCAAACTAGGTCGTAATGTTTCCCGTCAGGATGCTCTCTATGGTATAGGAGTAGAAATTCCTGAGCACCTTAGAGGGCAGTCTAAAGTCTCTCAAGCGTCTGACGTAGTAGGTATGTGGTTAACCACGGTGCTGATGTGACAGGACCATGACAGGTCCTGCGTGATGTGAACACCGAGGTATCGGAAGCTGTCCACTCTCTCCACTGGGCTCCTGTTGATGATGGGGGTCTGGTAGTTCCTCTCCTGCTTTGTACTAAAGTCCACTATCAGCTCCTTTGTCTTGCTGACGTTTAGGAGGAGATTGTTCCTCTGGCTCCAGATTTACAATTTCCTGCTAATTGCATCACCACTAGGTTTCGAGAGGCTAGGCTATATGAACAGGCTTTTGGGAAATTTCTTCCACGCCGTGCTCAAAAGTCGAGGCCGTCGGCCGCCCAGCCTCGACTAGATCTGATTCTCGCCAGGCGAGAGGCGCAGAAGGAGAGCGTTGGTAGCCAGGCACCCCCGATTTGTGACAATCGATTGAAAGATGCTTACTTTCATATAGAAATATTGCCACAACACAGGAGATTTCTAAGGTTTGCTTTCGGGGCTGAAGCTTACCAGTATCGGGTCCTTCCATTTGGTCTAGCTCTCTTACCCGCACATATATACTCAGCAAAAAAAGAAACGTCCTCTGACTTTCAACTGTTTTTTACTTTCAGTAAACCTAAAGTTATATTTGTATGAACACTACAAGAGTCAACACCATAAGACATAAACTAAAAATGTTTCACAATGTGTCCCTGAATGGAAGGACGATCAAAATCAAAAGTACCAGTCAGTATCTGGTGTGGCCACCAGCTGCTTGAAGTACTGCAGTGCATCTCCTCCTCATGGACTGCCTATTGCGGACAGTCTGAGCACTGATGGAGGGATTGTGTGTTCCTGGTGTGACTCGGGCAGTTGTTGTGGCCATCCTGTACCTGTCACGCAGGTGTGATATTCGGATGTACCGATCCTGTGCAGGTGTTGTTACATGTGGTCTTCCACTGCGAGGATGATCAGCTGTCCTTCCTGTCTACCTGTAGTGCTGTCTTAGGCGTTTCACAGTGCGGACATGGCAATTTATTGACCTAGCCACATCAGCAGTCCTCATGCCTCCCTGCAGCATGCCTAATGCACGTTCACGCAGATGAGCAGGGACTTCTTTGGGTGTTTTTCACAGTCGGTAGATAAGTCTCTTTAGTATCCTGCGTTTTTAGAACTGTGACCTTAAATGCCCGCTTTCTGTAAGCTGTTAAGGTCTTAATGACCATTCCACAGGTGCATGTTAATTAATTGATTATGGTTAATTGAACATGAATGGAAAACATTGTTTAAACCCTTTACAATAAAGATCTGTAAAGTTATTTGGATTTATACCACATTTATTGTTGAAATACACAGTCCTGAAAAAAGGACGTTCCTTTTTTTGCTGAGTATATAAAATGCATGGATGTAGTTCTGGCTCTTACGACTCCAGGGCATCCGTATTTGAATTACATAGACGACTGGCTGGCCCAGTCTCAGTAGCTAGCGCTTCGACATCAGCATGTCATCCTAGCTCATCTTTGTTTCTAGGATTGAAACCCAAAAGTCGAATCCATCCTCAACACCCTTAAGGAAATCAAGCTAGACCAGAAAGTGACCATCACTTTCAGAGATCTCAAATTCAAATCAGATTAAAATTTTATTTGTCACATACACAGTCATACACAGTACGAAATGTAGTGAAATGCTTACACGACCGCCAGTGACCTTAAAAAGAGAATTAAGGCTTATAAAAAGTAATAAATATGAATAAAAGAAATACGATAGAAAATTTAAATAAAAAATAAAAGTAAAAATAAAATTTAACTAGGAAAAATAGAAATAAAAATAGAAACTGAAAATAGAAATATACTGTACAAATTGAAATATAATGGTGTGCAAATATGCATAGAAAAAGTGACCTTGTGCAATGGTCCAGAATGTAAACATAAACATGTAGTGTAGATGTGATGTGCGTGAAACTGTCCATAGTGTCCATAGATGTAAAAATATTGATTGATTTATTGTGAAAAGATTGTGTTAGTTCTGCATAGTGGTGTGGTTGAGAGACCTTATCGCCTGCGGGAAGAAGCTTCTCCTCGGACTCTCTGTGTTGGCCCTCAGGGAGCGGAATCGCTTCCCAGACCGCAACAGAGTAAACAGTCCATTGTTGGGGTGGCTGAGGTCCTTCACGACCTTCCGGGCCTTGGTCCGCTTGGTGTAGATTGAGTGCAAGTCAGGGAGCTCGGTGCGGATGATGCACTCAGCTGATCGCACCACCCTCTGTAGAGCTCGTCTGTCCTGCATGGTGCTGTTCCCGAACCAGGTCGTGATGTTTCCCGTCAGAATGCTCTCTATGGTGCAGAAGTAGAAATTCCTGAGCACCTTGGAGGGCAGTCTAAAGACTCTCAAGCGTCTGAGGTGGTACAGACGCTGCCGGGACTTTTTTACCACGGTGTTGATGTGACAGGACCATGACAGGTCCTGCGTCAAGTGAACACCGAGGTATCTAAAGCTGTCCACTCTCTCCACTGGGCTCCTGTTGATGATGGGGGTCTGGTAGTTCCTCACCTGCTTTGTACTAAAGTCCACTATCAGCTCCTTTGTCTTGCTGACGTTCAGGAGGAGATTGTTTCTCTGGCACCAGGTTTCCAGATTTCCAACCTCCTCCAGGTAGGCCGTCTCATCATTGTTGGTAATCAGGCCCACCGCAACAGTGTCGTCAGCAAACTTGATGACGGTGGTGGAGTTGGTAGTGGCCACGCAGTCATAGGTGTACAGAAAGTACAGCAGGGGGCTCAGAACACAACCCTGGGGGGCTCCAGTACTGAGAGTGATGGAGGCTGAGACATGTCCGCCCATCCTTACTGCCTGTGGTCTGCCAGTCAGAAAATTGGAGATCCACTGACACATGGATGAGCTGAGTCCCAGGTGCTCCAGCTTGGTGGTAAGTGTGGAGGGAATTATGGTATTAAATGCAGAGCTGTAGTCGATGAAGAGCATTTTCACATAATTCCCCCTCCGAGTGTCCAGGTCAGTGAGAGATGTATGGAGGAGATGTGATATTCATCGTCCGTGGAATGGTTTGGACGGTATGCAAACTGTAGTGGGTCCAGTGTGTCGGGTAGTGAAGAGATGATGAAGTCTCTGACCAGGCATTCAAAGCACTTCATCACTACTGAAGTGAGGGCTACAGGGCGATAGTCGTTGAGAGAAGCAGGATGTGGTTTCTTTGGGACAGGAACAATGATGGACTCTCTGAAGCATGTTCAAAGAGTCCATCATGGTTTTAATCACCCACGGCTTCTAGTTGGTAAACGTTTTAATAGTATTTTTTTTTCCACGGTATCATCCACTAGTTTCCCGATGAATCCCACAACCGCTTCCGTAAACACGCTGACGTCATCGGAGCTGTTTCTGAACATGTCCCAGTCTGCGTCATCGAGTGCGTCCTGTAACGCGGCCACCGATTGGTCTGTCCAGCGCGCGACCTCCCTCTGAACCGGAACTTCCTGTTTTAGCCTTTGTTTGTATTTTGGCATGAGGAAGATGGCGGCGTGGTTGGATTTACCAAACGGTGGACGAGATTGTGCCTTGTAGCCGTCCTTGACCGTTGTATAACAATGATCCAGTGTCCTTTCGCCTCTGGTGGGGCAGGAGCTGTGCTGATAAAAGTTTGGCGCTGCGCGTTTGAGGTTGGCACTGTTAAAGTCCCCCGCCACAATAAGCGCAGCGTCCCGGTGTTGTGTTTGGTGCTGTGTGAGTGCCTCATGCAGCTCGCATAAGGCAGTGTCCGTGTCCGCTTGTGGTAGAATATAAACGGCGCTGATTATGACCGATGTAAACTCCCGAGGGAGATAAAAAGGACGACACATGATGGACAGTAGTTCCAGATTTGGTGTGCAGGAGCGTGTGAGAGGAACAACGCTCGCGCTGTTGCACCAGCTGCTGTTCACCATTAAACACACACCGCCTCCCCTTGACTTCCCCGAGTCCCGTGTCCTGTCCATGCGATGAACCGAGAAGAACTCGGCCGGCTGGATGGCGTGGTTCGGCACCGCTGGGTTCAGCCATGTCTCGGTGAAGCAGAGGAGATTGCAGTCCCGAATGTCTCTCTGGAACTTTATCCTGGCCCTGAGGTCATCGAGCTTGTTTTCCAGTGACTGGACGTTGGCGAGCAGGATGCTAGGCAGAGGTGTGCAGTGTGTGCACGGGCTCTCAGCATGTTCCTGATGCCGGCTTGTTTCCCTCGGGGCCGCCGCTTCGCGTCGCGTCCTTTGTTTTCCCTCAGGATCTCACTCGGCCAGCTCGGATCCGGGGTTAAAATCTTCGAACTGTAAGTACATTGTATACCAATAGAAACAAGAGTGTCTCTATCATAACTAATGTACTCCATGGTGGTAATTTGACTGATTTTGAAACGCTAAAAACTAACTTAAAGAACAAAAACTAAGAAAAGGTGGTCGGAGCAGTCGTGACGGCAGCCGACTTTACCGGCGCCATCTTGGATAGGGATCTTAGCTCTCATGGCAGCTGTATCCACAGTGACACCTTTGGGCCTTCTGCACATAAGAGCATTTCAGTTGTGGCTAAGACAGGGGATTTCACTCTAGGGCCCAGGTGCTTCGTACCCTTCCTATGTGGTTCAGACCCCGGTTTCTGACTCTGGGTCCCACTCTAAATTCGTCCAGTTATTGCAGATGCTAACGTCTGAAGCGTCCGTTTCCCTCAAGGGCGCTAAAGAGGCCTTCTTCTCATGCATTACATCAATTACCTCAAAATGAGAGCTGTATTTCTGGCCCTAAAACACTTCCTCCAGCAGTTGAGATGCTACCATGTCCTAGTACGGGTGGACAACACTATGGCAGTCTCATATATTAATCGCCAGGGCAGACTGTGCTCGCGCCGCTAGTTAGCTAGCGCACCAGGTTCCTCTCCCTCAGGACGATTTACATCCTAGAGCATATGAATGTGGAAGCAGTTGTACTGTCCAGTTCAATTCAATTCAATTCAATTTGATTTGTATAGCGCTTTTAACGATTTACATCATCACAAAGCAGCTTTACACAATCAAAAGAATTAGGTTTGTATGAAATGTGAATGTGTATGAATCAAATTTATATGATTGTCCCTGATGAGCAAGCCTAGGACGACGGCAACGGTGGCAAGGAAAAACTCCCTGAGATGGTAATAGGAAGAAACCTTGAGAGGAACCAGACTCAACAGGGAACCCATCCTCATCTGGGTGAAACAGATAGCAGGGATTGCATAATAATATGCGAGACTGAAAGTTCAGTATAAGAGGAGATGTGTAAGATTAAAGTCCAGTTTGTTCCTGGAGGCTCAGGTAGACTGTGAAAAATTCCAGTCCTGAACTATTGAGCGACTGAAGTCACAGCTCCTCAGAGAACAGCTGTCTGCATCAGTCGAGGACAGGACCACCTTCATGGAAAAGTGGAACCAACCCCAGTCACCACACGCATTCCAGGCAGACCACACGGGGGGATCCATGTGATGAGATCTCCAACCAGAAGCAGGACTTCAGGATGAGTTAGAGAGGTCCAGCGGGCAGAGGGGGTCTGGATCACTGGCAGCTCAGGAGCGACATGTATAGCTCGACAGAGAGATAGGTAGAGGAAAAAGGAGAAAGGGAGAGAGAGAGAGAGCAGAAAAGAAGAGAGCAAAGAGATGGAGAAATAACAGTTAGGTATGGTCACAGTAGAACAATGTAAAAAGTGAATGTATATTTAGTGCAGAGTGCAAACAGAGACTCCGGCAGGACTAACTATGACAGCATAACTAAAAAGGGAGAGCCAAAAGGAAACACAAACATGAGGGCTTCCAGAGATGTAAGGCAACCAATCACCTCACCGTCAACAAACCTGAGTGATCAATGAGAGTGGGGAAGACAGCATCCAAACATAACAGTTCACCTAATACTCTAAGTCCGTGAGTCCCCCAGATCTGCTCCTTTACCTAAGGTTAATCTATTTATGAAAATGCTTGGCTAAATAAATAGGTTTTTAGCCTGGACTTAAACACTGAGACTGTGTCTGAGTCCCGAACACTATTTGGAAGACTATTCCATAACTTTGGGGCTTTGTAAGAAAAAGCTCTGCCCCCCGCTGTAGTTTTAATAATACGCGGTACTGACAAGCAGCCTGCATCCTTTGATCGAAGTAGGCGTGGCGGATTGTAAGACACTAGCAGTTCACTCAGATACTGCGGCGCGAGACCATTTAATGCTTTATACATCAAGAGTAGTATTTTAAAATCGATGCGAAATTTCACAGGAAGCCAATGCAATGTAGATAAGATAGGGGTGATGTGCTCATATCTTCTGGTTCGAGTGAGGACTCTCTCTGCTGCATTCTGGACTAATTGAAGCTTGTTTAAGCACCTAGTTGAACAACCAGAAAGTAAGGCGTTACAATAATCCAACCTAGATGTGATAAAAGCATGAACTAGTTTTTCTGCATCGTTTAGTGACAATATATTTCTTATCTTGGCTATATTTCTGAGGTGAAAGAATGCTATTCTGGTAGTATTATCTACATGTGCTTCGAATGAAAGGCTTGAATCTATAATCACACCGAGGTCTTTTACTGTTGCACTTGATGGAACAGAAAGGCCATTTAAAATCACAGTGTGATCAGAAAGCTTACTTCTAGCTGCTTGTGATCCTATGACTAGAACTTCTGTTTTATCAGGATTAAGCAGAAGGAAATTAATTAACATCCAATCTCTTATGTCCTGCACACATTGCTCAACTTTAGTAAGCTGGTTTTTCTCATCTGGTTTTGCTGAAACTTATACTTGTGTGTCATCAGCATAACAATGAAAACTAATACCATGTTTACGAATTATGTTACCTAGAGGAAGCATGTAAAGGGAAAAAAGCAGTGGGCCAAAAACAGAACCCTGTGGAACACCAAACTCAACTTGAGAACGTGAGGAATGGTCACCATCTAAATCTACAAACTGATAACGATCAGTCAAATAGGATCTGTACCATAAGAGGGCCGTTCCCTTAATTCCTACTACATTTTCTAATCTGTGAAGGAGAATACCATGATCAATAGTGTCAAAAGCTGCACAGGTTGACGATTTTGAAGAGGAGATGAGTGAAATTAGTTCACTCGCTTTAAGGGGAGTAAAGTATTCTAGGTTCTGATGTGATGTGATTAATTTATCATCTGTATCACTTAAATTGTCTGGTTTTAAAGCCTGAATTTTTTGCCTAATATTTATGATTTTGTTATTGAAAAAGTTCATGAAATCCTCACTACTGTATGTTGTTGTTGTGGAGATTTCTGCAGTGGTCTTGTTTTTAGTTAATTTAGCTATGGTATTAAATAAAAATCTAGGATTATTTTTGTTATTTTTTAACAAAAAAACAGAGAAGAACAGTGGAGAGATACATTGATCTAGCAGCACTGAGAGCTCTTCTATAGTTCAGGATGCTCTCCTTCCATGCTATTTGGAAAACTAACGATTTAGTTTGACGCCATTTGCGTTCTAATTTCCGAGCGGTTTGTTTTAGAGTGCGTGTGTGATCGTTATACCAAGGAGCAAGTTTCTTATCTCTAATCATTTTTCTTTTAACTGGAGCTACATTATCCAAGCTATGACGAAGTGTTGACTCTAGATATTCAGTCGCTTGATCGAGTTCTGTGGAATCAAATGGCGATCCAATAAAAGTTGATAACTCTGGAAGATTATCGATAAAGCTCTGTGTGGTATTAGATGTGAATGTATGTTTAAGGCGGTAGCGCGGTGCTGTGCGTACATTATTACTATGAGACACTTTAATCGAGACAAGACAGTGATCTGATATAACTTCAGACTGTGGAATTGTAATTATGTTTCTTATACTTAATCCGAAGGATAATATTAAGTCCAAAGTGTGACCTGCTTTATGAGTGGGTCCTACTACACACTGATTTACTCCTACTGCTGCTCTCAGAGGGTCTTCTGGATTCTCAAAATGAATATTAAAATCTCCAGCAATTAACGCTTTGTCTACGGAAACGACAAAGTTTGAAAGGAAATCTGCAAATTCACAGAGAAATTCAGAGTACGGCCCTGGAGGTCTGTAAATGATGACTAGCGGAATCGTCTGAGCTGTCTTTATGTTACTATAGAGAATTTCAAATGCATTAAATTTAAATCTGTCCTTTGTCTGTCCAGATTGTGTGAAAGTTCAGCCCAGATGAGGTAGCGAGACCAGGAGCGCTGACAGTCGGCGATAAAACATCTCAGATAGCACTCCAGTTGTTAATTGGTCTGCTCCATCTGACCGTTAGTCTGTGGATGGTATCCCGACGGATATCAGCTCGGCTGTACGTTTGGCTGACGGGAGTCCGGCGAGGGCCACCAGGTGCATGGCCTTATAGAACCGATCGAAGATGTTTACTATGGTGTCTTTTCCTTCGGGGACCAGCAGGCCCACGACAAAGTTGACGGCAATGTGCGTCCAGGCTCAATGGGGAACCGGAAGGGGTTGAAGGTCTCCCGGCGTAGGTTGGTTAGTGTCTTTGGCCCTGGCACACACTGTACACTGAACGAACTCTTTGACGTCCCAAGCTATAGATGGCCACCAGAAGTCTCGCTGAAGAAACTGAAGGGAGCGTCTTGTGCCTGGGTGTCCTGAGAGGGGGGAGAAGTGGCCCCACTGAAGGACCTTAGATCTCTTGGTTTCGGGTATGTAGAGTCATTCAGGCGGCACACCTGCCGGTTCAGTCTCTGTGGTCTGCGCCTGGCGGACCCTTGTTTCCAAGTCCAGTTGAAGTGATGCGATGATTTTGGAAGAAGGAAAAACAGACGCTGGGTCCGCCTGAGGGGAATCCAGCTCGAGTTATCTCAAAAAACAACGCCAACCGTGCCTGTCGGGGATTCAGCTGCTTCAGGTTCCTGATGGTAATGTGATTTTGATAGTCCGTCCAGATGATGACAGGTTCTCTTGTGCCCTGGAGCCAGTGACGCCATTCCTCCAAAGCCCACTTTATGGCCAGCAGCTCGCGGTCCCCTACCCCGTATCGCTGCTATGTGGGGTCAAATTTTTTGGAGAAGAAACTACATGGGTGTAGTTTCTGATCTGGACCTCATTGGAAGAGAACAGCTCCAGCACCCACATCTAAAGTGTCCACGTTCACAACGAATGGTTTACTGACATCAGGATGAGAAAGAATGGGAGCGGTGGTGAAATGTGGCAAAGTCTTTTAAAGGCAGAGATGGCAAAAGGGTTTAGGTGGAAAGGGAGGGATGAGGGACGGGTCAGGGCGGTTAGGGGCGCGACAACTGTACTGTAGTCCCGGATAAAGTGACAATAGAAATTTGCAAACCTGAGAAACCGTTGAAGTTGTTTAAGGGTCTTGGGTAGGGGCCAATAACCCTAACCCTAACCCAGGTCCATGGCCTAGGGCATCTGTTCTTGGTGTTGGTCGATAATGAGAGTAATGGGTTGAGTTTGGGTGGTGATGGGACTGGTGGATAGGGGCCAACCGAGCTGGAGCTGGTCCTTCTCTGGATGCCTCGGGATCCTCGCAGGGTTGGCCTTTGTCTACTGAAGCTGGTACAATCTCCAGATGCAGGTGGAGGTAGCCAGTGCAGGGGTGATAATATTGGGGTTATATGATAATATTTTCTGGATCTAGTGAGAACCCTGGCGCCTGCATTTTGGACTAACTGAAGCTTGTTTGTTGAGGATGCAGGACAACCATCTAGTAATGCATTACAATAGTCTAGTCTGGAGGTCATGAATGCATGAACTAGCTTTTCTGCATCAGATATGGATAAGATGCTCCTAAGTTTGGCAATATTTCTAAGATGGAAAAAGGCTGTTTTTGTGATATTGGAAATATGATTTTCAAAGGACAAGTTACTGTCTAATATTACGCCCAGGTCTTTTACTGTTGAGCTAGTAGTAACAGTACATCCTTCTAAATGCAGGCTGAATTGTGAAAGCTGTTTTTGGGCCGATGAGTAAATATTTCTGTCTTGTCTGAGTTTAGTAAAAGAAAGTTATTGGTCATCCAATCTTTTATGTCCTGTACACACTCGGTTAATCTAGACAACTTAGGTATTTCGTCTGGGTTTGTTGAGATATATAATTGGGCATCATCAGTATAACCATGGAAACTAATCCCATGTCTTCTAATGATGTTACCCAAGGAAAGCATGTATGTTGAGAACAGCAGAGGTCCTAAAACTGACCCTTGTGGGACCCCATATTTCACTGGCATTACACCTGATGGTTCTCCATTCAGATCACAAAATGGTATCGATCAGACAGGTATGATCTAAACCATTTTAATGCCTGTCCCTGAATACCTATGTGATTTTGTAAGCGATCTATGAAAATATTATGATCTATAGTGTCGAATGCAGCACTAAGATCAAGCAAGACTAGTATTGAGATGCAGCCTTGGTCCAAGGCTAAAAATAAGTAGTTTGCAATCTTAACTAGTGCAGTTTCTGTACTATGATGGGGCCTGAAACCTGACTGAAATTTTTCAAGGATGTTGTTTTCCTGCAAGAATGTGCATATTTGAGCTGATAGTACTTTTTCTAATATTTTTTATATAAAGGGAAGGTTTGAAATCGGTCTATAATTTGTTATTTCATTCGCGTCCAAATTAGATTTTTTAAGAAGCGGCTTAATAACTGCCAACTTAAAAGGTTTAGGGACGTGACCTAGATATAATGAGGAATTGATAATGTTTAAAAGTGCTTCTCCAACCGTATGCATCACTTCTTTTAAAAATCTGGTTGGGATTGGGTCTAACAGGCACATTGTTGATTTAGCTGAGGTGATAAGTTTATACAGCTCTTCCTGTCCTATACCTGTAAAGCACTAAAAATCTAAATGTGAAACTTTAGGCTGAACTAGATCATGAGATGCTATTAGAGGTTGAACCTTCGTTTTTTTTTTTTCTGATGCTATCGATTTTTTTTAATTAAAGAATTCCATCTAGTCTTCACTACTAAACTGTTGTGGAGTACTCTCTGCAGGCATCTTAGGTTTTGTTAGGCAAGCCACTGTACTAAGTGAGAACTTGGGATTGTTTTGGTTTCTTGCTATCAGTTGGCTAAGATGTTCAGTCCTAGCAGTTTTTAGATCCTGTCTACATCTGCACATACTGTCTTTAAACACAATTCGAAAAACTTCTAATTTAGTTTTTCTCTATTTTCGCTCGAGGTTACGGGTTGCTCTCTTTAGGGCACGAGTATGACTATTGTACCAAGGTGCAAGTGTTTTATCTCTAACTTTTTTTTTATCTAATGGGAGCAACAGTGTCTAATGTACTGGTAAAAATAGTGACCATGCTGCTAGTCACTTCATCTAGAGTAGTAGGTGGAAGCAGGCAGCAGGGTCCTTGGGGCTGGCTTCGGACAAGATGCAGAGGGCTAGCTGGATCAAACCCTCCAGGGTGGCGGGAAGCTCTCGTCTGGCAAGTTACTACACACTACATACTTTTTCAATGATAAATGAA
The DNA here is from genome assembly GCF_024256425.1 of Clarias gariepinus. Taxonomy (NCBI): domain Eukaryota; kingdom Metazoa; phylum Chordata; class Actinopteri; order Siluriformes; family Clariidae; genus Clarias; species Clarias gariepinus. The sequence continues at coordinate 42,961,713 of NC_071103.1, forward strand.
AATATTCCACCGAAAGTCAAAGTGTATATTTCAGCCAAGAGTAAAATCTAGCTATCCGGGGAAAAATACCAAAATGCCTTGGCTGAGTCTGGATCGTTAAACAGGCGAATCTTTCCATTATGCAGACATCTGAGCCGGGCCGGATAGGCAAACCCTCGTTACAAACCACGGGCAGCAAAAGCTTTCCCCACAGACCCGAACTCACGACGCTTCTGCGGCACGCCAGCTGCCAAATCCAAATAGAATCGAAGCTCCAATACATTATGCGTTATCGTCTTCTTCATGGCGGCTTTCAATATCGCTTCTTTATCGGTAAACCTCAGGAACCGAACTAAGATGCTTCTCGGAGCTGGATTCGGATAAGCGGACACAAAAGTGGGAGATCTATGAGCCCTTTTAATACCCAGTACAGGAAAATCAACAGGTAGATCCTAATCACTTTGGGATCATGTCTCGAAGAGACGACGAGAGAGGGCCAGAGCCGTCGGCTTTCTCCGGCAGACCCACAATCTTCATATTCTTTGTGACGGCCTCTGTTTTCCAGGTCATCTACTTTGGCCTGCAGTTGGTCCACCACCGTCTTCAAGGTATTCACCTGCCTTCCCGTAGTTGTTGCCGAATCCCCGGCAGATGAAATCCTTTATTCGGCTTCTTCCAGATGTGATTCAGCGCCAGTGGCTCTTTCAGGGAGCGCGGTAAACGAATTCTGAAGGCAAGAAACAGAGATGGCAATACCCTCCAGATAACTTGTGATTCCATCCAGACTTGATTCATTATCCCTTATTTCTGACAGAATCACTGACATGTTCAGGTGGGGTTCAGCATTGCTAATGTTAGCATCTGGTGAGGTCGCATGAACAGTAGGCCTTTTCGCCTCCTTTTTTTTAGCCTTCTGCGAACATGCCGATGCAAAAATAGGAAATAGGTCCGACATGTTTATAGTCTGTTTAACGAAGTTAACTAAGAATTCAGAGAAAAATGCGTGATTTATTAACAAAATGGATTCTGATCTGAGGTGAATCATTCACATGCTCTGTTTGTGCTGTTACACATGGCATCAGCAGTACAAAGCACACCAGTAAAGTTATAAATTGCTGGATTTATACTACCAGCCAAAAATTTGGACACACCGTCTAACTCCTTGGTCTTTCTTGATTATTATTTCTTTCTACACTGCAAAACTGAAGGCATTCAAGGTATGCAATAATCTCCTTTGAACAGTTTATATTGAGATGTATATGCTACTTCTGCTCTGTAAAGCTTAATAACGGGTAAAGCTTAATAACGGTTCTTCTAAAGTGGAAAATAAGTGTCAGTGCTGGATTAAGTGTTATGTTTCTCTGTGCTGCTGAATAATGAGCATGGCATTCAGTTGGTTAAATTAAACCTGTGACTAATGTGATCATTGCATATAATATTTATTCAGCAATACAGTTTGTTTATTATTTACTATATTCCTATTACCTTTATTTCAGCCCTTGCCAGTTTCTCATTTTTGTATCATAATTTTTTTTGTACCATAGACACACCCATCATTCTTTTGTTTAGTATCTAATGTTAAGCATTGTCTAGTCTAATGATGGTGATCTGTACAGAATGAGATAAAAATGAACAGTGAATCAGATTTAGCTGGTGACTCACAGCTCCCTGATTGCTAAATACTCATGTGTACTGTATATGGAGTGGGTATGGAACTGCACAGGATTCATTTCAGCCTGACACTGTCCTTCTACTGAAGGAGGTCTTATCTGTTTTTCAAAGTTCAAACACCAAGTTTCCAAACATTTCTCTAAGTTTCTCTCTGTGTCTTTTTTTCCATCTTTGTCTCTCTTTTTCTTTTTCTTACTTTTCTAGTGATTACATTATAAAGGAGAAATCTGTTCTTCTACAGAAGAAAGAGAATGAAGGCTTTGGCTTTGTGCTCAGAGGAGCTAAAGGTGATGTATTCGTACATGCACAAACAAACATACACACACGCACAGAATATTTCACCCATTATTTTTTTTACATAAATCTGTTTTTCTCATTTTTTTTTACTCTAGACCTTTTTAGTCACACACTTCTCTCCATAAATCTGACAGAAAATTAATGTTTTAGCTTCATGTCTAAGTTCACACCTGGTCACGTTTCTGTAAAAGCTGTGATGGTACAGAAGCTATTGGTGTGATAGCAGTAGAGAGAATTTTTTGTTGGACTCTTTAAAGTCATTAACAGCAAACACAGCAATGTCTGTAAATTGGTCTGGCATTATACATCATACCTCACTTGTTGTACTGTAGCATTTCAAAACAATGGCTAGTATCATACCAAGCTGTGGCCCGCTTCCTCATGGCCGCAGGTGTGTCAGAATAAAGCTGGAAGAAACATTTACATAAACATGGCCCTTATGTTATTGAAAGAAAGCCATGACTTTAATGTATGGATGAAGCCAACCATGTTACATATACATGTCTGAAAAGAGCTTCTGTCCCTTTCTCTCTAACTCTCTCTCTCTTGCACCCACCCCCTCTTCTCTCTCTGACTCACACTCTGTGCTTTACTCTTTCTAGCTCAGACTCCCATCGAGGAGTTCACTCCCACTCCAGCATTTCCTGCTCTTCAGTATTTGGAGTCAGTGGATGAGGGGGGCGTAGCCTGGAGGGCGGGGCTAAGGATGGGTGACTTCCTCATTGAGGTTATGTGTCATGGGCTGTGTGTGTGTGTGTGTGTGTGTGTGTGTGTGTGTGTGTGTGTGTATGCGTGCACGCACATGTGTGTATATGCGTGTATATGCGTGCACGCGCATGTGTGTGTCACTTGCATGCAATTTTACAGTCATTAGTAGAAACAGGTGATGCTGCATTTAAATAATTGTTTACACACACACTAAATCATATTCACATTGCATGCGTAATTATTTACAAAGTAGAAATGATAAAATAACCTTACCTCTTACAATAACCCCATTCATAAAAATGACCTCACATTTCACAATAACCGCACCCCTTATTGTAACCCTTTATTCCTTCATACTTTAAAATAAAAAATAGAACTTTATAGCATTATTACATTGTTCCTAATGAGCAAGCCATAGGTGACAGTGGCAAGGAAACCCACTCAAAAGGGAACCCACATTCTTTGGGTAATACTGAATAAAGCACATAAGACTGGGGAAAGAGAGCATTCAAACATACCAGTTTACCATACCACTCTACATCCACGAGTCCCTCAAATCTGAATCAGTAGGTTTTCAGCCTAGACTTAACCATTAAGATGGTGTCTTAAACATTAATTGGAAGGCTTTTGTTAAGCCTTCTAATTAAGTAAGTCGTAAGTCTAAGGATTTGTAAAAAGAACCTCTGCTCTGCTGTAGTTTTTATTATACACAGTGCCAACAAATAGCCTGCACTCTTTGATTAAAGTAGGCCTGGCAGATCATAAACTCATAACATCAATACAATAATTGCATCTCTTATTATAATCATACCTCTTATTTTAACTTCACAAGGTATAATAACTCCATTTCTCATTAAAATCCAATCTCTTATTATAACCCCTCTCTACAGGTGAATGGAATGAATGTGGTTAAAGTTGGCCATAGACAGGTTGTTAATATGATACGTCAGGGAGGAAACAGCCTAATGATGAAAGTTGTCATGGTAACACGGAATCCAGAGCTTGAGGAGGTACCTAAGAAAAAAGGTCAGAGGTCATATATCGTTTTAAAGTCTTGTTCCTTACAACATGTTTTATTTCTATCATTCACTAACTTGTTTATAAAACTTCACTTCCTCTTGTAGCTCCGCAGCAGCAGACAAAGAGATTAACACCACCTGCCATTACATTGCGCTCCAAATCCATGACCTCTGAGCTAGAGGAGATGGGTATACAAGTACACATACTCTTTATATGTATAGTCTTAACAATATATTATGGTGTTATGACATCACTATTTGTTTTCTTCCTGCCATCCTGACTGGATTCTTAGTGGATAAAGGTATGTATGTATTTTATTCACTGAATTCAAATACTAGTTTACTGTTTTGTCAGATAATTAGTAGTAGACTGTACACAATTGTGTATGTAACTGTGTTAAAAAAGTAACACTAAATGCTGGTTATAACTGTATTGTACCGTAACTTAATGTGGATACATTATATATTTTTTTAGTTCCCAGCACCCCTGCTTTCGCTAGTCAGCTAAGTAACAGCTATTTCTGAATTTAATTAGGTATGATAGAGCAGGAAACACACCAATTTAGGCACACTAGGGCAGATGGTCCTTGAAATTTGGGATCACTGATATGAAATGCAAGTACACTGTTCATCTTTTAGGAAGGTTGACATCCAGTTAACACTACATGATTGTATCAGCACGGTATTCCCACGGGACGGAATGGAAAATTCCCCTCAGTGGGCTGTCTTATTAAATTTCAGAAAAGGAAAAGACAGAAATTGAAAAAAAGCTTCCATTCCAGGATCAAATGTGAATAGACATACAGGCCGTATGTGTAATTTAGCATTATAAGACAATTCTTTGCTAATTGAGAAGACACATTGTGCTGTGATTCCTGCAGAGATTTACAAACTCACCTACTGACAAGGGTTTTTATCTACAGTTTTGTAAAAACTGATTAGTTAGGTAATGGGACGGTTGTGAAAAAAGGGCATCTGGTATAAACCTGTTCCAAATCTTAAAAATCAAATGATCTGCTGTGGCAACTCCTAGAAAAAGGGAGAAAGTAAAAGCAGATGTGTGACAGATGATAAATTAATCACATCACATCAGAACCTAGAATACTTTACTCCCCTTGAAGCGAGAGAACTAATTTCACTCATCTCCTCTTCAAAATCGTCAACCTGTGAATTAGATCCTATACCGACACATTTTCTCAAGCAGATAGTTCCAGCAATAACAGAACCCCTGTTAAAAGTTAAAAGTAATTAACTGTTCACTCAGCAGTGGGTATGTTCCTAAATCCATTAAATTAGCAGTTATTAAACCACTAATCAAAAAACCTGACCTTGACCCCTGTCAGCTTTCCAATTACAGGCCGATATCAAACCTCCCGTTTATCTCTAAAATTCTGGAAAAGGTAGTATCACAACAGCTATGTTCATATCTACATAGGAATAGCATACATGAATTGTATCAGTCAGGATTTAGGCCTCATCACAGCACAGAGACAGCACTCGTTAAAGTAGTAAATGACCTCCTAGTGGCCTCTGATCAGGGTTGTGTCACTATACTTGTGTTACTCGACCTCAGTGCAGCTTTTGACACTATTGATCATAATATTCTCCTTTACAGATTAGAAAATGTAGTAGGAATTAAGGGAACGGCCCTCTTATGGCTCAGATCCTATTTGACTGATCGTTATCAGTTTGTAGATTTAGATGGTGACCATTCCTCATGTTCTCAAGTTGAGTTTGGTGTTCCACAGGGTTCTGTTTTAGGCCCACTGCTTTTTTCCCTTTACATGCTTCCTCTAGGCAACATAATTCGTAAACATTGTATTAGTTTTCATTGTTATGCTGATGGCACACAAGTATAAGTTTCAGCAAAACCTGATGAGAAAAACCAGCTTACTAAAGTTGAGCAATGTGTGCAGGACATAAGAGATTGGATGTTAATTAATTTCCTTCTGCTTAATCCTGATAAGACAGAAGTTCTAGTCATAGGACCACAAGCAGCTAGAAGTAAGCTTTCTGATCACACTGTGATTTTAAATGGCCTTTCTGTTCCATCAAGTGCAACAGTAAAAGACCTTGGTGTGATTATAGATTCAAGCCTTTCATTTGAAGCACATGTAGATAATATTACCAGGATAGCATTCTTTCACCTCAGAAATATTGCAAAGATAAGAAACATATTGTCACAAAATGATGCAGAAAAACTAGTTCATGCTTTTATCATGTCTAGGTTGGATTATTGTAACGTCTTACTGTCTGGTTGTTCAACAAGGTGCTTAAACAAGCTTCAATTAGTCCAGAATGCAGCAGCGAGAGTCCTCACTTGAACCGAAGATATGAGCACTTTACCCCTATCTTATCTACATTGCATTGGCTCCCGGTGAAATTTCACATCGATTTTAAAATACTACTCTTGACGTATAAAGCATTAAATGGTCTCGCGCCGCAGTATCTGAGTGAACTGCTAGTGTCTTACAATCCGCCACGCCTACTTCAATCAAAGGATGCAGGCTGCTTGTCAGTACCGCGTATTATTAAAACTACAGCAGGGGGCAGAGCTTTTTCTTACAAAGAAAAAGTCTCAGACACAGTCTCAGTGTTTAAGTCCAGGCTAAAAACCTATTTATTTAGCCAAGCATTTTTTTAAATAGATTTGCCTTAGGTAAAGGAGCAGATCTGGGGGACTCATGGACGTAGAGTATTAGGTGAACTGTTATGTTTGGATGCTGTCTTCCCCACTCTCATTGATCACTCAGGTTTGTTGACGGTGAGGTGATTGGTTGCCTTACATCTCTGGAAGCCCTCATGTTTGTGTTTCCTTTTGGCTCTCCCTTTTTAGTTATGCTGTCATAGTTAGTCCTGCCGGAGTCTCTGCTTGCACTTTGCACTAAATATACATTCACCTTATACATTGTTTGACTGTGACCATACCTTATTGTTATTTCTCCATCTCTTTTGCTCTCTCCTTTTCTGCTCTCTCCTCTCTCTCTCTCCGTCTCTCCTTTTTCCTCTCTCTACCTATCTCTCTGTCGAGCTATACATGTCGCTCCTGAGCTGCCAGTGATCCAGACCCCCTCTGCCCGCTGGACCTGTCTAACTCATCCTGGAGTCCTGCTTCTGGTTGGAGATCTCATCACATGGATGCCCCCGTGTGGTCTGCCTGGAATGAGTGTGGTGACTGGGGTTGGTTCCACTTTTCCATGAAGGTGGTCCTGGCCTCGACTGATGCAGACAGCTGTTCTCTGAGGACCTGTGACTTCAGTTGCTCAATAGTTCAGGACTGGAATTTCTCACAGTCTACCTGAGCCTCCAGGAACAAACTGGACTTTAATCTTACACATCTCCTCTTATACTGAACTTCCAGTCTCGCATATTATGATGCACATCAATCCCTGCTATCTGTTTTCACCCAGATGAGGATGGGTTCCCTGTTGAGTCTGGTTCCTCTCAAGGTTTCTTCCTATTACCATCTCAGGGAGTTTTTTCTTGCCACTGTCGCCGTCGTCTTAATTTGTAATATTAGATAGATATAGTGTTGATTGTGTGCTATAATGCTAAAGGTTCAATATAACAGGAGAGGTGGATAGGTTAATATAATGTTGGAGACTCAAGTACAAAACTGGAAATTTCTGTCCTGAACTACTTAGCAACTGTAGTCAAAAGCCATCACAGAAACACTGCCTGCATTAGCCGAGTCCAAGACCATCTTTAAAACAGCTTGCAATGAGATCTCCAACCAGAAGTGGGGCACCAGGATGTGTCAGACAAGTCCAGAGGGCAGAATGGGTCAGGGTTGCTGCAAACTCAGGAATACTGTGTGTAGCTCAACACAGATAGAGCGAGAGAGAGTTGACATTCAAACAATATATAAGATAAGTGCACTCAGGGACTCTGGGAGGACTAACTTTGACAGAAAAAAACTAAAAGGTGTACTTAGGCCTGCCAATCTAATACCAGTTTCAATCTAATGCCTTTAAACTTTATTTTGACCAGTTGCATCCTCTCAATACAGTAGGTTCTGATCCAAATAGTTCCTTGATAATTCTGTGGAAAATATGCATACAGACACAAATATAAGTAAAAGGGAAATTCAGTAAATTAGTTTTTAACCTAGCAGCAATGAGTCAAATAATCTGTGTCATCTGTGGATGGTTTGGTATAATCTTAATTTTTCATTTTTTGTTTTTGCAGCTTCACCATGGAAGAAGAAACTAGGTTAGTGTAAATCCAATAGAACAATAAAACCAGATCTACAGTATCTATTAAAAAAAAATTAGGGCCTCCAAGTGGCGCAGTGGTAAAGTGCACGCCCTATCATCCGGAGATCGCTGGTTCGGTTCCCGGGTGATGCTGTTACCTCTGATTTCAGAGGGGAGGGATGAGGGATGAGAGGTACTTTGTGCTCCCACATTAATCACATCTCTACAGCCAATCAGGAGCGTCTGTGAGCCTGCGTGCGCGGAAGGAGCGGCTAGCGCTTTCCTCAGAGTGTGTTACTAACGGTGCGTGAGCAAGCAGTTTGAAAATATGTGATCGGCTGGCGTAACGCGGTTCAGAGGAAACACATGATGGTCTTTGGCCCTCCCGGCTGAATGGTAGTAGTAGCCTTAATGTGGGAGCCCCCTAGTGACAGGGAGGAATTGGACACGACTAAATTAGGGAGAAAAAAAAATCTAGAAAAATTTTTAAAAATCATAAAAAAAAATTTTTTGGGTAAAGTCCTACCTTTATTCACTTGCTGAATTTTCTTACAATGCCTCTAAAATTTTCCATAGATACATTAAACAATTTGATACCATTCTTGTATTTGTAATCTATTGTTAGTGTAGCCATGCAATAATCAACAAGGTCTTGTCTTGATTGTCCTGACTCTTGATCAGAGTCTTGGAAGGTCTTGGAATTACTCTGGCATTATGGAGGCCAGAAATCCAGATCTGATTCTGTTAGTGATTTGATCTGATTTTTGTACCATTTGTACTGGTGGTACAAAACGTACAGAAAAGATGGCAGAGATTTGACAAAATTAATTTTTAAGCCTGTGGAGATTCTCAGTCGTCCAGGTGAGGTTAAATCCTGTCAACTGTATTCTAGAAGTTAAATCCTGTCAACTGTACATCTTTCTTATTAGGTAGATGTAGTAAAGATTAGTCTGGAGAAGCTAAAAGAATGAGGAGTGAAACATATCTAAGGTTGCCCAGGAGAGCGTCTCAGGTTACTTTGCTGTAACCCTGTTCCCCAAAAAGGCGGGAACGAGATGCTGCGTGAAAACGCTATGGGAAACATCTTGTCATGTTGCCGGTTGTGAAGCATGTGTGTATCAAACACGCCAAATTTTTGGCTTTTATAACCTCGGTGGGTGACGTCATCTGATAAGATGCACTTGCAGGTTATAAATAGGAGTGACGCGGAAACATTCCTCAGATTGATTTGTCTGAACGGACGTCCGGTCACTTAGGCAGTGCGGCATTGGGACGCAGCATCTTGTTCCCGCCTTTTCAGGGAACAGGGTTACAGCAAAGTAACCAGAGACGTTCCCTTTCAAAGGCTACACTCGATGCTGCGTGAAAACGCTTTTGGAACTAGAGTGCCACTGCCGCCGCACTGCAAGTGTCTGGACTCCAAGGTTGTGTAGCGTGTGCGCACAAGGCTGAGAAGGTCTTAGAACTATGTCTGGGTAGCTGACTCGAGGACCCGTGAGCCCGGAGTAGCATGAACATCCAGACTATAAATGTAATAAATGTGTGTGGAGAGGACAACCCTCCATGTCACACACTTGCTGCAAGGGAATACCTCTTGCTAGTGCAATAGATGAGGCGATCCCCCTGGTTGAATGAGCCCTGATTCGTAGAGGCGAAGTGAGCCCACGTGCCTCATAGAAGGGAGCAATAGCCCAGTGTAGTGGGGGCCACCCCCGTTGCGGCCCCAGACCATGTAAAAGCTGCTCTGACTTACGCCACTGGCTAATGCAGTGGACGTAAATCTGAAGAGCACGTACTGGACACAGTAAATGAAGTTGTCCCACACCACACCACTCCTCCACTCCCTGCACTGGCTTCCCGCACTGCCCTACCTCTTGCTAGTGCAATAGATGAGGCGATTCCCCTGGTTGAATGAGCCTTGATTCCTGGAGGCGAAGTGAGCCCACGCGCCTCATAGGAGAGGGCAATAGCATCTCTCACGCACCTTGTGGCCCCAAAACATGTAAAAGCTGCTCTAACTTACACCACTGGCTGATGCGGTGGACGTAAATCTGAAGAGCACGTACTGGACACAGTGAGTGAAGCTGTAAAGGCGGAGGACAGAAGGCTTCAAAAACAATTGGGTGCATGTTGGGAATGGAACTTTTGGAAGATAGTTAGTGAGGATGCAAAATGGCCCTGACTAGCCCAGGGGCAAAGTCTAGGCAGGATGGAGAGACTGACAGATCTCTGATCCTCTTAGAGAGGTAACACCATTTAGAAAAACCATCTTGAGGGTCAGAAACCTGAGGCGCTGACTCTAGTGGTTCAACAAGGGGGCACAAGCCCAAGGATTTTTCCTGCAGAAACTCCAGCACTGAAACAATTCGGCAGTGGACTGGGTCTACCTGCTTCGTCATGCACCAACTTTCAAATACCTCCCATTTAAGGGCATAAGCTCTTCTAGGGGAGGCAGCCCTAGCACTTAGAAAAGTCTTCATTATGCTGGCTGGAAGACCAGCTTGACTTAGTTGGTCCTGTTCAGGGACTGCCAAGGCGTCCAGACGCAGGGGCTGGAAGTCAGAGAGTAGTAAAGGGGACATTTGCTGATCTTGCGAGGCAAAGAGGTCCACCTCCGCTACATGAAATTTTCCCAGAATGTAAATCGCCCTGATGAAGAGAAACCTGGTGCGCTAGCTATTTAGCGGCGTGAGCACAGTCCGCCCTGGCGATTAATATATGAGACTGCCATAGTGTTGTCCACCTGCACTAGGACATGGTACTCTCAACTGCTGGAGGAAGTGCTTTAGGGCCCGAAATAGAGCCATCATTTTGAGGCAATTGATGTGGCGCGCAAAAAGATGGCCTCTCTAGCTCCCTTGGGCTGGACGGTCATCTAAGACCGCACCCCAGCCCATGGGGAAGCGTCTGTCGTTAGCATCTGCGATGACAAGAAAAAAAGTGCGGATGTCCTCCTGAAACTTGGCAGGAAAAAAAAAACGAAGAACTAACATTTTATTGAAGACTGGAGACTATAGGCGTGCAAAACCGCCAGGGTGTGCAATGGAGCACCAACCTGACCTGCTGCCTGAAAAGCTTTTCCCTCCAGGGAAGATAAAAAGTCTACGCAGCTTGAAAGGAAGTAATAGCTTTTCAGGAAGGATGATGTCCCAGAAGAGAGATAGCCAGGAAGCGTCTCTCCTATCTGGGTGTCATCATATAACCCCACGCTTCCACCTCAACTATATTTAAATAAATAAATAAGTTGATGGCAGGAAAACACGGGATGAATACAGCTTACTCAATGAAAGGGTTAACTCATATGGAGATTGCTAAGAAAAGGGGAGAGAGCGTCGTGAGGCTCCGCCCCCCCGGCCACTCGACAGAACCTGCCATCTATGTTTCTATTTATTTATTTATTTATTTTAAGTTATTTATTTTTTAAGTGCTTAGAGGCTATTACCATCTCCGCGGAAGCAAGAGAGGATGTTTATCCTTGCCCATTCACAAGAAGCGCCAGGGCGCGCTTGAGAGTGGACAGAGGAATTTCCCGATCCGATGAGAACGCGAAAGAAAGGAGTTTTTAAATCCGTCTCTCACAGCTCTGCCGGATGCATAAGTTTAAGCCCCAGGAATGCGCGGCGACTCGAAGCTTCTCAAGGAATGCGAGGCGCGCCGGTAGCACTTAATCAAGGCAGGAAAGTGTAGAGATCGCCCTCCGATATGGATTATACACACGGAGGGACATATCGTTTAAGACTCTGCCATTATCGGTGAGTTAAACACTTATTTTGCTGGTTAGACACAACACGCTCACAACTAGGTGAAGACAATAATCTGAGGAATGTTTCCGCTTCACTCCTATTTATAACCTTATCAGATGACGTCACCCACCGAGGTTATAAAAGCCAAAAATTTGGCGTGTTTGATACACACATGCTTCACAACCGGCAACATGACAAGATGTTTTCCATAGCGTTTTCACGCAGCATCAAGTGTAGCTTTTACAAAGCCAATGAAATACAGTTTGCATCTAACCAGAATCTTACAAACTAAGACCTTTTAGGATCTCTTCAAGTACAATAAATCTTCTGAATTGGACCATGGGACAATGAAATATTTAATGGCCTCTAAATCTAGTCGCATGCACATCTTTTCTTTTCAGAATTGGTTGGTTTCAATCCTATCACTCTTGTGGTCATTACTGTAAAGTTTACCTTTATTTTAAAACCTGGACTACTGTCACCATATCACAAAAAAAAACATGAATTTAAAACTGTGCTGGATATATATACAGTATATATATATATATATATATATATATATATATATACACACTACTGTTCAAAAGTTTGGGGTCACTTTCTAACTCCATGATGGTTCCTGATTTTTATTTCTTTCTACATTGTAAAGGAATGCTGAAGGTGTCCAAAAAATGCATTAATCTCCTTTGAACAGTTAATGGTGAGATGTTTCTGCTACCTCTGCTCTGTAAAGACTTTATAATGCCTCTAATCTGAGGTGCTGTTAATTGGTCATTTTTCAGGCTGATAACTCTAAATAAACTTCTCGTCTGCGGCAGAGGTAGGTTTTGGTCTCGCCCTCCTGGGGTGGCCTTCATGAGAGCCAGTTTCATTATGGTGCTTGACGGATTTTGCAAGTGCACCTGACAATTCTGTTCTTGCAAGAACTATTACAGAAATGCTGACCTCTGTGTCTTAAAACAACAACTTACTGTTGTTTTTGTTGTTACGTAATTACTGTAATTTTCGGACTATAACCCGCACCTGGCTATAAGCCGCACCTAGTACATATTTTAAAGGAAAAAACATTTTGTTCATACATAAACTGCACCTGACTATAAGCCACATGTGCCCACATTGAAACATGGGATATTTACAAAGAAAGACGGTACACAAAAAGAGTTTTCAATGTTTTAATAACATAACTTAGCTTTTCTTTTTTTTCAACTTTTTACATTGCTCCAGTTCTTCCCGCTGCCGTTTCCAGTGTCTCACCATCGACTCATCTATGCGAAATTTACGTGCTGCAGCTCTGTTTCCTTCTTTATCGGCCAGCTCGATTACTTTTAACTTGAAAGCTGCGCCATATGCTTTTCTTTTTGCATTTTCCATGATGAGGGTAGGCTTATGCTAATTTTATTCATGTACAAAGCGCGGGAAGTTACTGTACGTTAAATTTCTTCTTCTACGGTGTTTATTAGCTGTTGTGACTTGCGTCTTCCTCGACATCACATGTCTCATTCTTACCTTTTCTGCTCGAGCGCCCCTGAGGGCCGTTAGAAAAAATGCATACATTAGCCGCATCTCTGCATAAGCCGCAGGGTTGAAATTGTGTAACAAAAGTCGCGGCTTATAGTCCGGAAAGTACGGTACCTAATTCCATGTGTTATTTTATACTTTTAAAATCCCCAGTATTGTTATAGAATGTAGAAAATAAATCACTAAACAAAAACATAGAAATTTGCAAGTGACCCTAAACCTTTGAGCGGTAGTGTGTGTGTATGTGTATATATATATATACAGTATATATATATATATATATATATATATATATATATATATATATATATATATATATATACACACACACAGTATATATAATGTGTGTGTGGTTAAAAGTATCTTAAATTGTGTTTTTATAACTGAATGTATTTTATATAGATCTGTCAGAGAGTTCTCAGGCTCCTGATAAGAAGAGGAGTGTTTACCAAATGGCCCTTAGTAAGCTTGTTTTTACTTTTTCTGGAAATTGTTCTTTAATATGGATAAGTATTGTTCATTTAAAATGTGTTACTGCTGTGTGTTAGATAAGCTAGATGAGATATTAGCTGCTGCTCAGCAGACAATCAGCACGTCTGACTCTCAGGGACACAAAGGACATGGAGGTCATGGAGGTCGAAAGGAAAGGAGCAAGGGCTTCCATACTAATGAGGTAAAGCCACTTCTGCCGTAGTTAAACTACACCCCTCCTGTTTCCTGGTTACATTAATGCCACAGCTTCCTTACCTTTATACAGTGTTGTTATCATGGATGTGTCAAAATTCCACATTCCCCACGTTCAAGATGAGGTGTTTATGTAGTGTTTATGCTCCTGGGACTAAAGTCCAGAAGGAGCCTTTTGATACTGGCACATGCTTCTTGTTGCTATAGTTACTACCAAATCTGTCTCTCTGTCTATAATACTATTCCTTTTTCATATCTGAGTCTCTTTGCCATTTGGTTTTGTCTCTGAGTCTCTTCATAGCTATTTAACTGTAATCATTAGAAGAGGCATTATAGTTGTACATGTTCATTCCGTGATAACCTATTGTTGAAATATTATAGTATTGATCAAGCAAATAAAACATAGCATTTATTCTTCACAGCAATTCAAGTCTTTGGGAAAGATGTATGTAAGACAAAATATTCGTACATATTTGTAAGACAAGTTATATTTGCAAATTCCTGCACCTAATATTAACAATTTTGTTATTGAAAAAGTTCATGAAGTCCTCACTACTGTATGTTCTTGTTATGGAGATTTCTGCAGTAGTCTTGTTTCTTGTTAATTTAGCTATGGTATTAAATAAAAATCTAGGATTTTTATTTTTATTTTCTATGAGAGTAGAGAGAAACAATGATCTAGTCGCCTGAGTTCTGTGGAGTCAGATGGTGATCTAATCAAAGTTGATAGCTCTGGGAGATTATTGATAAAGCTTTGTGCGGTATTTCATGTGAATGTTTGTTTAAATTGGTAGCGCGGCCCAATGCTTACATTATTACTATAACACACTTTAATTGAGACAAGATAGTGATCTGAGATATCTTTAGATGGTGAAATTGTAGTTATATTTCTTATACTTAATCCAAAGGATATTATTAAATCTAAAGTGTGACCTGCTTTATGATTGGGTCCTACTACACACAGATTTACTCCTACTGAGTCCAACAGAGCCAACAGAAGCCAGTATGGACATAAATGCTATTCTCAGACGGTCTTCTGGATTTTCAAAATAAATATTAAAATCTCCAGCAATTAACACTTTGTCTACAGAAACGACCAGGTTTGAGAGAAAATATGCAAATTTACAGAGAAACTCAGAGTACGGCGCTTGAGGTCTGTAAATGAAAATTTGTGGGATTGAGTGAGCAGATTTCATATTCGTAGCTGCACTTTTTTATGTTACTATAGAGAACTTTAAATGCATGAAATTTGTGTCCATGTTTTTGTACGATAGTCAGATTATCGATGCAAATAACTGCGACGCCTCCTCCTCTACCAGTTAACCAAGGCTGGTGTATGTAGCTGTATCCAGGAGTACTAGCTCAATTTAAAGCCAAATACTCGTTCTCTTTAATTTACATTTACATTTAGGAATTTGGCAGACGTTCTTATCCAGAGCGACTTACATTTTTATCTCATTACACATCTGAGCAGTTGAGGGTTAAGGGCCTTGCTCAAGGGCCCAACAGCGGCAACTTGGTGGCTGTGGGATTTGAACCTGGGATCTTCCGAACCGTAGTCCAATGCCTTAAACACTGAGCTACCTCTACCCCATTTAGGTTAGCTACCCCTACCCCCTACCCAATTTAGGTAAACATAATATACCAAACTCCTAATCTGTGATAATAATAATTTTAAAAAATAATAATTAAATTACTAAATTAGACTTTCTGAGTCTTTCAAAATTTTTGTTTAGCTGATTACCTGCACTGTTCAGTGCTCTGGCTCCCCGGATACACCTAACCACTGCCCCTCGCGCCCCTAAAGGCCTAGCTAATTTCACGTGCCTCAGTATAGAGTAATCCATGCAGGTATGGGCCAGAAGCTTCAGGCAATGTTTCATGATGTATCATAATGAGGGATAAAATGTGATCACTTCGATTTATAAGGATTCCTTGAAATCATTGGGCTTGTTTCAGTATTTCTATAACTGCTGAATTTCTGGTATTTTACGTTAAGCCTATTTGTGTCATATATACTCTACATGACTGTACAGTGAAATAATTTTTTGGTTGGTTTTACCGCCGCACTCCACAATGAGAAAATTTGGGTTTGTGCGTTTCCTGGCGTTTACCGCTGAGTGCCGCTAAATAACTATAGACTGACACCTCGGGCATCAGTTCATTCTCTCAAAAATTACTGAGCCGCAGCTCCTTTAGGGCTGCACGTAGTAGCGGATAAAATCAAGTAAAACATTGTAGTTAAACAAATTCATAATCACAGTACTAAAATTACAGTACAAATGTAGAATTTAAATTAAATCTTTTTAGGATAACATTTATGCAAAGTAAACGTTAACACAGTGAGCCTTTAGATTTTATCATGTGTAATTAGAAAAGCTACGCGTGTAGTGTTTTATATTTTGTGTCCTTTAAATTTGTAGTAGATTTAATAACTGAAATAAATGACCATAAAATGTTACCCCTTCTCAGGACGTATTATTGCGTCCGCAGATGTCGATGTCATTCTGTTGTGCTGTACCACTGCTGGCAAAACCTTATGAAATACAGGTGAAACATTAAACGTATTTACAATCACGGTACTAAAATTATAATACAGATTTAGAATTTAAATTAAATATAGGCATTTCTTATTTGCATCAAATGTAAGCAAAGTAATTGTATACCTTTTATATCTAGCCTTTAGATTATATCATGTGCATCAGAAAAGGTTTGCCAGATTAATGTTCAAAAATGATATAATTACCAAAACTCCGTCTATACTTGCTTCACAGACATGAAAAATATATACTTATAGAAAGCGAAATGTCTGCTTTTATATAAACTAATGAAAAACAATAGACGTCTAATTTTAAATGATGTAATCCGTAATTCGAAAAAAATGAATTATAGATGCGTCAACTGCTGCTGAGACGACGAGATGACATGATCACCTTCATCACAGCCGAAACCAAAGAAATCACTAATTAAACAATAAATTATTACAATGGTCAAAGTCAGTCTCCTTGTTGTTTTCCCTGATGCATTCAGAATCATTAGTCTACGTCTGCTGGTGCACTCCTGGAAAAATTTATGAGTGCGGTTGAGCACTGATTAGACTACGTAAGAAAATTAAAGCAGGATCCCGATGCTCAACATCCCGGAGCCCAAACCCCATTTAAATTAAATTAACAAATATTTTAAGTAGATAACACTAGCCCATGTTTAGAAAAGCATTTTATTTAGATTATAAAAAATAATCCTGCATCTGTTTTAGGTGTTCCAGTTGCCACTGTTCTTATGGCTGTCAGAGTAAATCATTTTGTAACAAACCTGTAAATTTCCATGTAAAACAGGTACATCTGTATGAATAAATTGATATGATGAGCTATTGATCAGTAATTTATGTAAACGACTCAGTTAAGTTATAAGTAAATGCTCATTGCTGCGCCTTTTGGGGGAGGGACATGCTAATGACGTTTGGTCTGCTGTGGGGGGGCATCAAGAGTAGTCAATATGACTTGTATATTTATGAAAAGTCGGGGATTATTTAGTGAAACAGAGCTCTGCCTAAAAAAGTTAGGCACATCAGTCACTTTACCCCAAATAAAAGGTCTTTTTGAGTGTTATAATATAGTTGTAATATAACAGATGTAAAAACGGTGTGCACTGAATACTAAACCTAAACCAGGCATGAGGATTAATAAACCGAGATGCGTGTTTCTTAGCCCCACCCCCGTTTTCAATATTTTATAAAAATACAAAAAAAAAAAATATTGTGTATAGAGTGATTCAAAATAATGCAATTTATTTTATCAAAAGGAAAATCTAAATTTCTTCCATTCCAGGGATTAACAATGGTAACAATGTCAATTTTAGAATCTAGAATCCAGAAGATTTGAAATTTACCCAAATTTAAAAAGAGGCCTGAAGCACTGCAGGTCTTCAGAAAGACATTAGATCCAATAGGGTCTTAAAGTGGGAAGGGGTGCATTTTAGTTTCTCTGAATGTATAGGTGAGAACCGCTAATTTACATGTTGTCTGACATTGTAAAGCACACACAGTAACACTTAAAGAACAACAACCCAGGATAAATAAGAATAAGAGTCCCTGATTATACGGCATAAATATTAAATATTTAGTACAACAAAATTCCTTCGCGCTCTGGAAAACTTTACGCGTGCAGTTAAGCGCTGATTTGACTACATAGGAAATTAAAGAAGAGGAAGTAAACAACGATAGCCCACGTTTAGACAATAAAAAAAATTATCTTGCATCTATTTTTAGCTGCCACTTTTAAGTTAGAAGTTTTCAATACAAATCTTATAATGCCCACATGACAAACATTCCCTTTGTTAATATTTGAACTATTTATTTTAACTGTTTAAACCATTGAAATATTTATTTTACTATTTTATCTATTACTGTTTTATTTACTTTAAAATAACATTAAAACAAGAACAATAACTTTTAATAAAAAAAAATACAATATTGTTAAAATATTGTTACATTTGGGCTGAAAAAACTGTTGTCCTTAAAAATGTAACAGATGATGTCCATCAATCTGATATACAGTATGCTGGAGAAATTTCAAGGTGGGAAGACACTGCTTTGTGTAGTTTAAAGACAATAAAACCTATATATTATAGCGATATATTGTACTATAAGCGTATTATAGTAAAGAATACCAGTTAGAAATATCCCAAATAAAATACCTCCGCTGTTTTAACCATTATAGTGTAACGGGTGCTGCGTGTGGGTTTTAAGGAAGGTGTATAGACAGAGGTGATCAGGTGGGAAAAGGTCTTTTAATACAGAAAAAACAAACATAAACAGACATCTACATAAGGGAATGAAGGAACAGCAACACAGGGCATAGGAGAAACACAAGCTAAGCAAAACAGGATCTCAACTGTACAATAACTAAACTAAGGCAGGGAGTTACACTAAAGGCACTAAACACAACGGCTAAACATAAACTAAGCACAACAGGCTAAACATAAACTAAACATAGGCTAGGAGATAACCTGACAAACTAGAAACAAGACATGACAGGACATAAACAAAACTAAACCAAGGACAACACAAACCAGGAGCTAGGGAAATGGCATGACACCAAGAACAGGGAAACATAACACCCACTTAACTTGAACGCAAGTTAACACAACAGATGCCAGACAAAGGAAACTAAACTGAGAGACTATTTAACACCAACGTAATTAGCTACCCTCGGTTCAGGTGTGCTCCCATCACCTGACCGAGGTGCACTCTGGGAATTGAAGTTCAACTAAAAACCAAAGGAAACACCGGAAACACAAAAGAAAACAAAATGGAGTCCGGGAGCATGGCGCCCTCTGGTGGCGAACCGTGACATTACCCCCCCTCCAAAGGCGCTACACCGGAGCACCAAATGGTGGTCCAGGGCACCCTCCCCAAAATCCGTGCATGTTCCTCCCGCCAGATGGGCTGCAGCTCGGGTTCCCTGGGGAGGGCAGCAGGGGGGGCAGTGATGCTGTGTCGTGGCCAGGCGGAGACGGAGGCGGAGCTGGGTCGCCGCCAGGCGGAGACGGAGGCGGAGCTGGGTCGCCGGGCGGAGACGGAGGCGGAGCTGGGTCGCCGGGCGGAGACGGAGGCGGAGCTGGGTCGCCGGGCGGCGGAGCGAGGAGCACTGGCGCTGGGACGTCGCCGAAGCCGGGCGGCGGAGCGAGGAGCACTGGCGCTGGGACGTCGCCGAAGCCGGGCGGCGGAGCGAGGAGCACTGGCGCTGGGACGTCGCCGAAGCCGGGCGGCGGAGCGAGGAGCACTGGCGCTGGGACGTCGCCGAAGCCGGGCGGCGGAGCGAGGAGCACTGGCGCTGGGACGTCGCCGAAGCCGGGCGGCGGAGCGAGGAGCACTGGCGCTGGGACGTCGCCGAAGCCGGGCGGCGGAGCGAGGAGCACTGGCGCTGGGACGTCGCCGAAGCCGGGCGGCGGAGCGAGGAGCACTGGCGCTGGGACGTCGCCGAAGCCGGGCGGCGGAGCGAGGAGCACTGGCGCTGGGACGTCGCCGAAGCCGGGCGGCGGAGCGAGGAGCACTGGCGCTGGGACGTCGCCGAAGCCGGGCGGCGGAGCGAGGAGCACTGGCGCTGGGACGTCGCCGTCAGCAAAACAGGCAGGTGACTCGACGTCGACGCAAGGCGGAGGAGGAAGAGCTGGATTGCCGGACAAAGGCTCGCCGTTGTCGAGGCCGTCGAAGCAGGGCAGAGGCGGCAGCACGATGTCGTTCAGGTCGACGACGCAGGGCAGAGGTGGAAGCTCACCATCCGCGTAGGGCTGAGGTTCGCCGTTGTCGAGGTCGACGAAGTAGGGCAGCGGGGGAAGCTTGCCGAAGCTGGACAGAGGCAGCTCTGGCTCATGCCTGTCGGGGTTCTCGGAGCCCTCCACTGGGCTCTCTGGGAGACTGGAGCCCTCCACTGGGCTCTCTGGGAGACTGGAGCCCTCCACTGGGCTCTCTGGGAGACTGGAGCCCTCCACTGGGCTCTCTGGGAGACTGGAGCCCTCCACTGGGCTCTCTGGGAGACTGGAGCCCTCCACTGGGCTCTCTGGGAGACTGGAGCCCTCCACTGGGCTCTCTGGGAGACTGGAGCCCTCCACTGGGCTCTCTGGGAGACTGGAGCCCTCCACTGGGCTCTCTGGGAGACTGGAGCCCTCCACTGGGCTCTCTGGGAGACTGGAGCCCTCCACTGGGCTCTCTGGGAGACTGGAGCCCTCCACTGGGCTCTCTGGGAGACTGGAGCCCTCCACTGGGCTCTCTGGGAGACTGGAGCCCTCCACTGGGCTCTCTGGGAGACTGGAGCCCTCCACTGGGCTCTCTGGGAGACTGGAGCCCTCCACTGGGCTCTCTGGGAGACTGGAGCCCTCCACTGGGCTCTCTGGGAGACTGGAGCCCTCCACTGGGCTCTCTGGGAGACTGGAGCCCTCCACTGGGCTCTCTGGGACCGCGGCAGGGTGGACTGGAGGTACTGGGCTTCCCTTGTCTAGCTGGACGAGCTGGTCCTGGAGCCGTGCACCCAACTCCAGCAGGGTTTGCATGCGTTCCTGGTCATTGGCTGCCCGGCACGCATTGATCTGCTGGATCAGCTCTCCAGTCAGCTGTTGGAGCAGTCGCCTCTGCTGTTGCTGCTCCTCGCCATGCCCCTTTTGCCGACACACCGACTGGGGTTTTTCCTTACCCCTGGTTCTGTCGACCTGTGTCTGTGGGGGCACGCGTCGTATCGCCAGCCTTGAGCCTCTCCAGTCCTGCTGCGTTGCTCGCTCGCCCTCTTCAGTCCTTTGCTGCTGAGCACTGCAGGGCGTCGCTCCCCTCGCTCCTGCGTGCTCCACATTGTTCCGTCGGATGGCAAGACGACTCCCCACGAGGTCCGCTTGCCCCGACGTCATGATCCTAGCCCCCCCCAAAAAATTATCCAGGGGAGGCCCCTCCGCTATACTATTACTTTTTAGGTCTGGCATTCTGTAACGGGTGCTGCGTGTGGGTTTTAAGGAAGGTGTATAGACAGAGGTGATCAGGTGGGAA
Organism: Clarias gariepinus; assembly: GCF_024256425.1. Taxonomy (NCBI): domain Eukaryota; kingdom Metazoa; phylum Chordata; class Actinopteri; order Siluriformes; family Clariidae; genus Clarias; species Clarias gariepinus. The sequence goes on from NC_071103.1 coordinate 42,983,062, forward strand.
AAGGTCTTTTAATACAGAAAAAACAAACATAAACAGACATCTACATAAGGGAACGAAGGAACAGCAACACAGGGCATAGGAGAAACACAAGCTAAGCAAAACAGGATCTCAACTGTACAATAACTAAACTAAGGCAGGGAGTTACACTAAAGGCAGGGAGTTACACTAAAGGCAGGGAGTTACACTAAACACAACGGCTAAACATAAACTAAGCACAACAGGCTACACATAAACTACACACAACAGGCTAAACATAAACTAAACACAATAGGCTAAACATAAACTAAACATAGGCTAGGAGATAACCTGACAAACTAGAAACAAGACATGACAGGACATAAACAAAACTAAACCAAGGACAACACAAACCAGGAGCTAGGGAAATGGCATGACACCAAGAACAGGGAAACATAACACCCACTTAACTTGAACGCAAGTTAACACAACAGATGCCAGACAAAGGAAACTAAACTGAGAGACTATTTAACACCAACGTAATTAGCTACACTCGGTTCAGGTGTGCTCCCATCACCTGACCGAGGTGCACTCTGGGCATTGAAGTTCAACTAAAAACCAAAGGAAACACCGGAAACACAAAAGAAAACAAAATGGAGTCCGGGAGCATGGCGCCCTCTGGTGGCGAACCGTGACATATAGAGACATCACACCCAGCAGTACTTTTTCGAAATTCTTTACATGGTAAGGCTGCGTTGGGCCGGTGTTATGCGTAGAGCACCTGAGAATTCCCTGAAGCTCAAATTATAAAAACAAAAATATAAGAATTTAATGCAGTAGGCTGGTATGATTATCATACATTTTGCAGGCTGCGTTTGGAGAAACGAAAGAAAAATTAATAAACCAGTTGTTTGGTCAAAATAACCCAACCGGGTGTTCATTTGTAAATCACACACTACTGTACATCTCATAAGACCCAACATGCGCAAGACAACAACAGAAGAACAATAAACAGATACACAGATATGCTATATAACAGTTTATTCTTTGTACAAATAAAATTGTCAGCTAGTGAACTTGATCATCTGTCTAAACCACATTTAACCAATGTTTTGTACATTATTGTACAGTAAATATCAATAGCTCTGGTTCAGATTTTTTATGTTTGTTGTATAAAGTACTCTTGTGGAAATTACCATCACTATGGTATTATTTTTTTTTTTTATGACTACATTGTTTTTAAAAACTGCTGCGAGTGAAAATGTCACTTTGCGCCACCTGTTGGTCATTTTACAAATGACTTTGAAATGCAACTGATTTATTTTGGCCGCTGTCAATTTGCCGCAGCAGTGAGCGGGGCGGTAATAGCCAATCCGATTCGCGCCGACAGAAACGCAGCTCTGTGCGGTAAGACTCGTACCCCTTACATCAACATGGAATGGTATAAAAACTCTGTGTTGGTTTCTAGCTTTTGCTCATCGTTTCTGGAGATTGTGACTGTTAGATGTAGACCTTTTTATTTACCACAGGTATTTACCACTGTTTTCATTATCAGAGTGTACATTCCACCTAGCACTAATGCCAAGGAGGTGCTCTGTGAACTGTATGCTAGGATCAGTGATCTGCAGAATACACACCCTGATGGACTCTTTATTGTTGCATCAACAAGTGCACCGATGATGTCACTGTCTCCGAGAACATCATTTCACAACCCAACCAGAAACAGTGGATTACTCGGAGAATGTGCAAAACTAGGGATGCACCGAAATTTCGGCCGCCGAAAATTTTCGGCCGAAATAGCATTATCGGTTTCGGCCGAAACGTAAGAAAGCGCCGAAAATAAAAGCCGAAATTGTCGCCACGCCTCTTCCATCCTCCCGTCTCATTCGCGCTGTCATTACGCATCAAACACGGAGTATGTCGGCGGTTTGGAAGCACTTGGAAGCAAGTTTTGTTATTGTTAAACAGCCTTATTACTGTTATTTATTATCAATAAAAGTTTGATTGCTTAATTAATTTGTAGTTTTTTTAATACAAACATAAAGAAAATATTTTAAACATGTTTTTTAATGAAGCCATTTTCGGTTTCGGTATCGGTTTTCGGCCAAGTGCATCCAAAAATTTCGGTTTCGTTTTCGGCCCAGAATTTTCATTTCGGTGCATCCCTATGCAAAACAGCTGGCAGATGTTCTTACTGACATCTAATCAACATCTCTCTGAGCAGTGCCATCATTCCCACATGCTTCAAGTCTACCACCATCGTGGCCGTGCCCAAAAAGTTTTCCTTGTCCTGTCTCAATGACTACCACCCTGTTGCACTCACACCCATCATCATGATGTGCTTTGAGTGGCTCATCATAAGACACATCAAGACCCTGCTGCCAGCCTCACTGGACCCACTGCAGTTTGCATATCATTCAAACCGGTCAATGGACGATGCCATTTCCACCACACTCCACCTGGCACTGACACACCTTGGCAAGAAAGACACAGAATGCTGTACATAGATTTCAGTTCAGCATTCAATACAATCAGCCCCCAGCATCTGATCGGGAAGCTGACCCCACTGGGCCTGAACACCTCCCTCTGTAACTGGATCCTAGACTTTCTGACTGAAAGACCTCAGGCAGTGCAGATCAGGAACAATACCTCCAGCACCACCACACTGAGCATCGGGGCCCACCAGGGTGCTGTTGACACTGCATGATCGTGTAGCAACACACAGCTCCAATCATATCAAGTTTGCTGATGACACAACCGTGGTGGGTCTTATTAGCAAAAACGATGAGTCAGCGTACAGAGAGGAAGTGCAGAGACTAACGGACTGGTGTAAAAACAACAACCTGTCTCTGAACCATTTCTAAAAGACAAAAGAGATGGTTGTTGACTTCAGGAGGACACAGAGCGATCACTCTCCACTCAGCATCGACAGCTCTTTTGTGGAGATCGTCAAGAGCACAAAATTCCTGGTTGTCCACCAGGAGGAGAACCTCACCTGGTCCCTCAACACCAGCTCTCTGCACAAGAAAGCCCAACAATATATTTATTTCCTGAGAAGGTTGAGGAAGGCCCAGCTTCCACAACCAATCCTCACCACCTTCTATAAAGGAACTATCGAGAGCATCCTGAGCAGCTGCATCACTGTCTGGTTTGGGAATTGTGCCATATCAGACCGCACCTTAGGTCCTGGAAGAACGTTGTTTTGTTTCACTGTGTATTGAAGTGTATATGGTTGGAATGACAATAAAAGCCTACTTGACTTGACATGACTTGAGTGTTTAAGAGATTTAATTGGCACACTTTGGGGCCCTTAGTACTAATTGAGCTAGGTTTGAATGCCACAGCCTACCTGAATGTTGTTGCTGACCTTTATAACCACAGGATAACAATGCCATGTCAAGCTGGTTTTTTGAGCATGACAGTGAGGTCACTGTACTTAAAAGACCTCTACAGTCACCAGACCTATCCACCAGAGCCCCATTGGGATTTGGTGGAAAGGGAGATTCACATAATGGATGTGCAACCGACAAATCTCCAGCAACTTTATAATGTTCTCGTGTCAATATAAAGCAAAATCTCTAAGGATTGTTTCTAGAACCTTGAATCTAGCCACAAAGATTTAAGGCAGTTCTAAAGGTAAAATAGGGCCCAACCCAGTTCTAGGAAGGTGATCCTAATGAAGTTACCAGTGGGTGTATATGTTCAGCTGACTGGAAATAATCATTTCCCCCATTCTAATAACTACTCATCACTAACCCCCACACCAAATGTGTTTGTGTACAAGGATGTACTATATGTGTATAAATATGAAGTGAGCATTTGGGTGTTTTACATGACAAAAATTAGGTTCTCTATTTACATATTTCTTCTGACTTTATATTTCTGTTTTATAACAGCAACGTTTCGATCAATCAGGAGCTGTTGCTGTGATGACATCAGGGTCTGGGTATGGTTCTAATTATGCCCAGTTTTCATCAAGCCATGCCCCTCAGCACGGGGTAATGCTTCGACAGAAATCCGTTGGTGAGGCATTTTTTTATTTTCTCATGCAGCTTGCATTTTTGCACTTCATTCACTTCATTGTTAATTCCTCTGTCTTTTCATATTTCAGGAGTAACTGAGGAGGAAAGGGGACATCTTCACCCCCCTACTATGAAATTATCTCGTAGTTTATCAGTGCCAGGGCCAGATGATATCCCACCTCCTCCCGAAACTTCTGCACCAGAACCACCAGTTTCTGTTCACAGGAGGCCAGAGTTAATGCACAACAATCCTGCTCATCATGCCCAAATGCAAATAAGAGCACCATCTACTCGTAGGGTGAGAAACATAAATAAATGCAATCTCACAGGCCCATGTAGATATATAATACTTATAACATGATAAAATGTTTTTTGCTATGTTATGTTATTTATATTTTTTTCTAAGGTGGATGCTGAGCATAGTAGGAGGGGAGGCACTAAAATTGGTGGTTTAAGGCGTGGTTCTAGCAGTGCTGCACCTCCACCTGATATGCCTACGGCATTTTCCAAGACAACTGTTCGCCGAGGTGGTAAGGGGCCATTGCTAAAGCAACGTAAGGTGGAAGAGGGAGCAGGGAGATCAGAGAAAAACTCAATTCCAATTCCAACCATAATTGTCAAGGCACCATCCACAAGCAGCTCAGGACGTAGCAGCCAGAACAGCAGTGTGGAGGCAGAGGCACAGCTTGAGGGTGAAGAGGCAGAACATCCAAGCGCTGCATCTATTCCAGCTCCACCCCCTGCTTTGCCTCCCGTTCCCCCTACACCCTTCCCTCTGAATGTAGGTGGAACAGCTCAGCGTGATAGAGAGCGTTTTCGTGATTCTCGACGCAAAAGCACATCTTTTTTTTACTCTTCTGAAGAGGATGTCTTAGATGAGCCTGACTCTGCCCAATCTCCTCAGAATGAGCCTGCTCCCAGGCTCCGCCCTTCCAAGTCAATTGATGAGGGCTTGTTCACAAACGATGCTGCTAGCATGCCACCTGCCTTTGGACTTCCGCAATATGCTTCCCAGCACAACACTACCTTTATTCACCCACTAACTGGGAAAGTTCTGGATCCATCAAGTCCACTAAGCCTAGCATTAGCTGCTCGGGAGCGTGCTCTTAAGGATGATCGTAGGTCCCGTAAGGAGGAGAGGCATTTTGGGCGCCAGTTTTCTACTGCTGCTGCTTTCCCTATGCCTCACTCCTCTACCCACAATTTACAGCAACAGTCCTCTTCCTATATGCACCAAGAACAGGCTGGCATCTACTTTAGTGGCATCGGCCCTACATCATCAAGTCATTCTCCCTTGAGCCGACCCCAGAGTCCCCGGATGTTGCGTTTGTCTGGTAGTGGGGTAATGAGTGTAGAAAGAGAAGGAAGGGAATTTCAGAAGATGCAATTTACTGCAGACGGAAAAAATCAATATCAAACTTATCACCATGACCGAGAAGGGCATGGAAAAATGTCTCAACAGCCGGCTCCACACAGACCCCCTTTATTACGTATGAACACTGAAGTGAACACTAATGCTAATCTTGCCCTAGAAGTCACTAAAAAGTCAGGCACAGAGAGAAAAAGGGATGAAGTTAAGGAGGAAGAGCCAGACTGTGAAACTGGTGGGGTAATGGTTTTGCCTCCTCCGGCCCCCTCAGTGGATATAGCTGATGAGTTTTTGTTTGCAGAACCACTACCACCACCCCTACAGTTTGCTAATGGGGTGGACAGGTCAGTACAAGGAACAACTGTGTACAACCATAATCAACAAGTGCATCCTCAAAATGAACAATATAGTGGTCAAAGTTTATCGCAGCATGATCAGCAGCTCCAGAATACCTCTTTAGATCCAACAGAACCAACAGAAGCTTCACAGTCCCTACCTGAAATTCATTCCTCAAACTTTCATCCCTCTGCCATTGTTCATCCATTTCTCTTCCCCCCTTCCCCTTTACTTCCACCCCCCCAGCTTTGTCCCAAAATCCCTCCTGCTAATCCACCACAAACCACTCAAATGCCACAAATTCACTCCCAGCCCCCACTTGCGTCCCCCCAGGCCGCTGACTCTGCTGCATCCAGTTTGACATCATATGATAGTGAGGTGGCTAATTTGACCCAATCTGCTCTTTCACCTTCACTCCCATCTCCCCAGTCTTTTCCTCTAACTTCCACTGCTTCTGCCCCACCTACTTCCTCAGATCCAGCATTACTGCACAGACCCCTCCCTGTTTTTTATCAATCCCAAGATCGAGGTAGTGCTACTCTTACATATGCCACCATGACTACTGCTGCTGCAGCCACTGTAACTGCTGCTGTAGTAACTGTCACTATGACAACCCCTTCAGCAAGTCAACCAGTTGTTGGAGGTGAACAGATCCAGTCAGAATCAAAGGGTTTTGTTTGGCCTGAAGCAGTGGTGGATTCTGGAATTGAGGAACCAGACAGTCACAGCAGCATTGACCCTAATACAGAAAGTGTTAGTGAAGAAAGGATGAAACAAGAAAAACAAATGTGCACAAGTGGTGGAATAAAGGAAGGCCGAAGAGTGTCCCTGGATTCTTGTTGGTCTAACACAAACCACCAATTTAGAATGCACAAGGACACACCAGCAAAAACTCACACACACAAAAGTAAACCTACACCACCCACACATGTGAAACCACACCTACATAACACTGCTAAATTACACACTAATGTGGAGATAGGACGAACAGTGCCATCACTACAGCGACAGATGAGTGCTGCCCCAGGATTCTACCAACGAGATGAAAAGATGGAGAGTAAAGGAGGAGTGAAGACATCATCTTTCATGGACAGACGTTTAAATTCTCCTCTTTCCAGTGTAAAGGCCAGTATTATCAGTGAACTCAGCAACAAGCTTCAGCAACTCGGAGGATGGCAAGGTCAAGGGTCACATCAGATGCAAAGGTCAGATATCCTCCACTACAGACAGTTTTGAAGTAGTCAGCTAAATCGCAAATGGAGCTAGTCAAGGATTTGTATCCATCTGAGATTATTTGATCTTTCTTTCTTATAGGTTTTCAGAAGACCTGTCTTCATTAATTCCTGCAGGCCATGCACAGCTTCTGTCCTCCACACAACCACTTCAGAGATCTTTGTCCCCTTCTTTGCCTCCTGTCCCCTTAAGCCCTGCTGGCTCCAAGCCTGTAACTCCAACTATTACTAATAACACTTTTACAGCTAATTTTACTCCTAATCCCTTAGCCACAACTATTTCCCTTAATCCCTTAGCCACGACTATTTCCCCTAATCCTTTAGCCCAAACTATTTCCCCTAATCCCTTAGCCCATACCTTGCCTCAAAACCCTTTAAACCCCACTGCATTAACCTCAACACTCTCTTCAAATCCCTTAACCACAAATATTGTACCTAACCCTCTAGCTCCTAGCCTCACTGCTAACCCTGTACCTTCTTCCCCTTTGACCCCTGCATTAACCCCTACCTTGACCCCTCAGGTTCCTCCTTATTCTAACTGGACCCCATCACCTTCTCCTCTGTCCTTCTCTCACTGTCCTCTTTCTCCTCCCTGTCTACCCCATGCCCCTCTTTCTCCTCTCTCACTTGCACATCCTCCATTGTCCCCTCCATCATACAGCCACCCTCCCATTTCTCCTATATCCCTCTCTCATGCCCCTCTTTCTCCTTCCTCCGTGTCCTACTCCCCATACCCAACTTCACCAAAGCATCGTGCCAAATATCGTACTAAAGGTCTGGATTTGTTTTCTGCTTCAGAATCAAGGCGTTCCGAGACTCATATCCAGCGGCGCCGTGCTCCAAGTCCTCTTATTTCCTGTTCAGAACGACCACAACCTGGGCCTCCACGTCCTTCCTCTCTTCCTGTCTTTCCCTCTGCTTCCCTGTATGGATCTCCCTTTGATCTGCAGGCCCCCCTTACTCCCCCATCATCTTCCCATCCTCTGGCAGAACATTTCTTCCCTCCAACTCCCCCACTAATGCCCCCTTCATCCCCAGCACCTACTTCAAACCCTTTGCTGGTCTCACTGTCCCCTATACACTTTCTATCAGGTGGTTCCTCCCCTTCCAGTGTGAGCTACCTTCCACCTCTCACCCTTCCTCCACCCAATCGCCCTTTTGCATCCAAGCCCCTCCCATACTGGACCAAATATGATGTTGCTGATTGGCTGACCTACCTGAATCTTGCAGAGCATCGAGAGCGCTTCCTAGATAATGAGATTGATGGTTCACACCTGCCATCACTGACCAAGGATGACTTCTTGGATCTTGGAGTGAGTCGTGTTGGCCATCGAATGAATATTGAGCGAGCACTGAAAAGACTTACTGAGAGGTGAGACAAAAAAAAAAGAAGATTAAGTTTTAGGATAAGGTTTTACCATGAGTTCAGATTAAGGCATATCATATTTTTAAATATTGAACAGCTTCTGGAATGTGTACATAGACTTCATTAAACTGTCTAAAGACTGCACATGCCAGATGATGTTATGTGACATAATCCTAGTAGAGCATTTCATCTCTGTGAACACTGGCACATCCACCCTAGGTCATTTTTTGAGGTACAAGTCATGGCACGTTGTGCGGATTTTTAATGACCACACTTATCAATACTGCATTGTGTGTAATTAAAAAAATGTTATCCATGCATCTCTAATAATAATAGTGATGCAACTTTTTACTCTTCCTTTCAGACTGTCATCTCCATTTTCTGTCTCCACTGTTTCCTCAGAGGGACTGAATGAACGACTGCGGGATGAAGGAACTCAGAGCTGAAGGGTTAACATTATACAGAAAACTGGGCTCTCAAAGTCACTTATCCATGCAGATGAACATAAAAATTCTGAAACAAAAACAGCAAAATAACTATTTAATATAAAATGTCTTAAAATCTGTGCTAAGAGTGTTCTTCAGTGTTTAAACTCAGTGTTTTTCACCTGAGAGACTCAACACCTGAGGGCCCCCTTCGCCTTGACAGAGGATAAAATTGCAAGTCAGCTTCCTGGTTCCTAAGATCCTGGTTTGATTTTATTTACTCACGGTCATGGCAGCATTTCTCTGTTGCTATGGTATTGTAAAGTTTACTGTAGAAATACAATGCAATGATCTTTATTGTTGTAAACATGTGTAGCGGTAATGTTCCTTTCATACTCACCATTACTTGTCCTAATGATGATGATGATGATGAACATTAGCTTTACAGTTGTTATTTCTACTCACAATACTGCTTATAACAAAATGGTAATAACAATAAGAATAAACATTTAATGGTTAAGTATGTAGGGAATTTTCATGCTGTAAGGATAATTGGTCTTCCAGATCACAGAACACCATAAAATTACTTTTCTGGGATATAAGCTCTCTTCATCTGCTCTCTGTACAACATTCACAGATTTAAGTGTGTGGGAGGTTAGTGCAAACATGATAAGATCACATAATTTTATTTAACAAAAAAATATATTTTAGGCCAGAGTATAAGTCTACAAAATAATTAAGCACTGGATATACATTTAATTATAAATATATGACAGATATTTATGCAGAGTTCTATAGATTTATCACATATTTCTGTTGCTATGTGAGGATGATGTTTATGATGGTGATGATCCGAAAAATAATAATTAAGAAGTTTGAATAAATGAGAATTATACTCCATATATTTGTGTTCCCTTTTTGGTATATTACTTGCTTTCACACCCAAACGTCAAGACAATCCATACAGTAGCAGGAATTTTTTAACTAGGAACAGCTGGAGAGTGGGAACTCAGACTGTTGTTAAAGCTACAGTGTGTAGGAAAGTGATGTTCTTGAGCTGCTCTGTAACAGTAACTCAGAGTCAGGAGTGTTACAGAGGGTTGTAAAAATGAGAGTTATTCATTTGCACGTGTAGGGCATGTGATTATATGGTTTTTTTTTATCATTATACTATTTTTTTTGTTTATGTCAAATTTTACAGGAAGCATACTGCTTACATGACCTCAAATACTTATTGGAACTATCCATGTAATTAGAGTCCATAAAGGTGAAAGGCACCTTCAAATGTTTTTCACATGTGATCACACAATCCTTACTTACACTATATCATTACCCTAAAAATCAACGTCAAAAACATGAATTTATATAGCATTGTGTTTGTTATCGTGTTATGTTGTAGTACATATAGTATGATGTTTTTGACATGGATGGTATTGTCTGATTAGCCCAAAGGTAATGGATGGGGGCACCTTACTGGTTAAGATATCGGACTGTGGATCAGAAGGTCATGGGTTTAAACCCAGGTACTACCAAGCTACCACTGTAGCTTTACAAAATAAAAAAGGGCTGTTGGGCTTTGAGCAAGGTCCTTAACCTTCAACTGCTTAGATGTGTAATAGTAATAATGTAAATGTCCATGTGGGTGTTGGAAAGAAAATCTGATCAGTCCATATGGGTGTTGGGAAGAAAAGCTTGTTAGTCCATCTGGATGTTGGGAAGAAAACCTGGATTGTCCATGTGGTTGTTAAAAAAAATCTGGTTAGTCTATGTGGGTGTTAGGAAGGATATTCTCCTTTTTAGATACTTTGTCATAGCTAGTCTTATGAAATCTCCTTTTGCGGTTGTGTGCTAATTTACAATTCAGAATAAATAAATTTAATTTAAATGAATAAATAAAATAAATAATTTATAAAATAATTGTAATTAAAACATTTTTATTGTAGTTTTTAAAGTTGAGCAGAGAATCCAGGAACTTTAAAACTTATTAATAAGTCATAACTTTGTGTTTCCTTGTGAAATAAATGACATGACACAGAGGCCTATTTCTCTAATTCACTCTCCGCCATGGGAAAGACAAGAAAATACCTCATTTAAGTAAATCAAATGTGTGTCAACCTTCATAAGTCAGTCAATGGCTACAGGAAAATAGCCACTCGCCTAAACTCACCCAAATCTACAGTTAGAGAAATCATAAAGAAGTTTAAAACAACTGGAACAGCGACAAACAAGGCTGCACGAGGACCCAAGTTTATTTTGTCACAACACACAGTGGGAAAGATGGTAAGAGAAGTAAAAAAAAATCTTCAAAGCTCATGGTTGGAGAACTGCAGCAAAGATTAGCATCTTGGGGTAACTAAGTCTCCATACCAACCATCAGATGCTATCAACATGCAAACAAGCTATTTGGGAGACATGCGAGGAAAAGGGCTTTTCTCACCTACAATCACAAACATAAATACAGTGGTGTGAAAAACTATTTGCCCCCTTCCTGATTTCTTATTCTTTTGCATGTTTGTCACACTTAAATGTTTCTGCTCATCAAAAACCGTTAACTATTAGTCAAAGATAACATAATTGAACACAAAATGCAGTTTTTAAATGAAGATTATGTTATTAAGGGAGAAAAAAAACTCCAAATCTACATGGCCCTGTGTGAAAAAGTAATTGCCCCCCCTTTTTAAAAAATAACTTAACTGTGCTTTATCACAGTTAAAAGTTCAATTTCTGAAAATAGTTTTTCACACCACTGTAGCTGGAGTTTGCTAAGCCATACTGAAACTTTAACTGGGACTATGTGCTGTGGTCAAAAGATACAAAGAGCTTTTTGCAACAATCATTATAAATGAGACTGAAGCAAATAAAAAAATTGTATGTCGATGCTGATGCTGTGTTCCTGTTTCTCTTCCAAAAGCCCTGGGTGTATGGCATCATGAACTCCCTGAAATACCAGAGCATTGTCTGATGGCCTCTGTCAGAAAGCTGAAGATGGGTCATCATTGGGTCTTTTTGCAGGATTATGACACAAAACATGTTGTGAAATCTTCACAAAATAGTTAGACAGACACAAAATCAAGCTCCTGCCATGGCCATCTTAGTCCCCAGACCTCAACAATTGAAAACCTGTGGGGTGAGCTGAAGAGTAGAGTGCATAAGAGAGAACCCAGGAATAAAAATGATTTAGAAAAATTGTGCAAGGAGGAATGGTCAAAGATCCCGTCATTCAATTCAATAAAATTTTATTTATATAGCGCTTTTAACAATGGTCATTGTCTCAAAGCAGCTTCACAAAAAATTTATTTATTTTTAGAAAAAAAAAGAAAAGAAAATATTTGGAAGTGTGTATGTGTGAGAAAAATGTGTCTAGATAATAATTAGATGAATGAATGATGAATGAAATGTCTCTGATGAGCAAGCCAAGGGTGACGGCGACGGTGGCAAGGAAAAACTCCCTGAGATGGCAGTAGGAAGAATGCTTGAGAGGAACCAGACTCAATCAGAGAACCCATCCTCATCTGGGTGATAACAGATAGAAATAACATCATGTGTATTGTGCAGGTGAAAGTTCAATATAACAGAAGTTGTGTAGATTAACATGAAGTCCAGTTCAGCACAGGGTCACTGGGAGCACAGGAGCAGCATGTGTAGCACCAGCCATCATAAAGCAGAATCCAGCTGGAGCTGGTCCTTCTCTGGATGCCTCAGAAACCTCGCAAGGTTGGCCTTTGTCTACTAAAGCTGGCACAATCTCCAGATGCCTAGGGATGGGTAGAAAAATACAGAAAAGATGGAGAGAATTAGCGTAGTTGCCATTCAGGATAGGTGTACTGGAGTATGAGGTTATGGGATGAGTTACGCGTATGCCAGATTAAAGAGATACGTCTTGAGTCTACTTTTGAATTGGGAAACCATGTCTTCTCCCCGAACACTGTCTGGAAGGCTATTCCAAAGTTTTGGAGCTAAATATAAAAAAGGCCTACCCCCTTTTGTAGATTTTAAAATTCTGGGAATTACCAGAAGTCCAGAGTTTTGTGATCTTAAGGGACGTGGTGGATTATAGCGTATCAGAAGACTGGTTAGGTATGAGGGAGCTAAACCATTTAAAGCCTTGTATGTAAGTAGTACTATTTTGTAATTAATTCTAAACTGAACAGGTAGCCAGTGCAGGGATGATAATATTGGCGTTATATGATCATATTTTCTGGATCTAGTGAGAACCCTGGCGGCTGCATTTTGGACTAACTGTAGCTTGTTTATTGAGGATGCAGGACAACCACCTAGTAATGCATTACAATAGTCCAGTCTGGAGGTCATGAATGCATGAACTAGTTTTTCTGCATCAGATACAGATAGGATACTCCTAAGTTTGTCTATATTTCTAAGATGGAAAAAGGCTGTTTTTGTGATATTGGAAATATGATTTTCAAAAGACAAGTTACTGTCTAATATTACGCCCAGGTCTTTTACTGTTGAGCTGGTAGTAACAGTACATCCTTCTAAACGCAGGCTGAATTGTGAAAGCTGTTGTGTGCTGGTTTTTGGGCCGATGAGTAATATCTCTGTCTTATCTGAATTTAGTAAAAGAAAGTTATTGGTCATCCAATCTTTTATGTCCTGGACACACTCTGTTAATCTAGACAACGTGGGTATTTCATCTGGTTTTGTTGAGATATATAATTGGGTATCATCAGCCTAACAATGGAAACTAATCCCATGCCTTATAATGATGTTTCCCAAGGGAAGCATGTATACTGAGAACAGCAGAGGTCCTAAAACTGACCCTTGTGGGACCCCATATTTCACTGGCATTACATCAGACGGTACTCCATTTAGATCTACAAAATGATATTGATCAGACAGGTATGATCTAAACCATTTTAAGGCCTGCCCCTGAATACCTATATGATTTTGTAGGCGATCTATGAGAATATTATGATCTATGGTGTGCGTGCAGTTGAGTGCTGATTAAACTACGTAGAAAATAACCCTGATTCATACAAATTCACATTTCATACAAACTTAAATAATTCTTTTGACTATGTAAAGCTGCTTTGCGGCAATGAAAATAGCTAAAAGCGCTATACAAATAAAATTGAATTGAATTGAATTGAAAATGAAGGAGGAGGATCACAATGCTGGCTTAACATCCCAAGCTCCCGAGCTCAGACCTCATTTAAATTAAAGTAAATTAACAAATATTGTACGTAAACAACAATAAACCCTGTTTAGAAAAACATTTTTATTCTGCATTTATTTTAGATGTGCCAGCTACCACTGTTCTTTTACAGCTCTTTGTCGGGTAAATCAATCAGTGACAAATCTGTAAATTTTCATATACAATAAGTATATCTATATGAACAAATTGTTTAAATGAATGTATTACGCATGGTGTCACCTGAGTGGTGTCAGTAGGTATTACATATTCATGAAAAGTCATGGATTATTCAGTGAAACAAAGGTTCTGCTTAAAAAGGTTAGGCATATCACTTTACCCTTATATATTTAGTTTTAAAATAACAGATATACAAACCGAACAAACTGTGCGCACTGAATACTAAACCTAAACTGAGCATGCAGATTAAAAAACAGAGAAGCATGTTTCTTAGTCCCACCCCGTGAAAATGGCGTATTCAGAGAACGGCGCGCCCATAAGTGGTTGTGCACGGACCACTGAGCTCATGCAGATACCAAAATTTACACTGTTACCATTTTGTAATACCTGGAATGGAAGAGATGGAAAGTTTCTTTATCATAGCATGCATTTTATTGTTTTTAATCACTTTATACACAACTCATAATTTTTATGCTATTTCACAAACAGAATAATTTTCTTTGGTTTATTTATTTTCATTTTGATAAAATATAAAATTAAGATATTGTATAAAAAACAAAAAATATTGCATATAGAGTGATTAAAAAACAATAAAATGCACATTATGATGAGGAAAATCTTAATTTTTTCCATTGCAGGATTTGTTGCATTAATATTATTTAGTACAAGAAAATTCCTGAAAAAACAACTCATATGAAACATTTACACAAATGTAAGACAATTTATTTTTTAGGTTATTATAATGTTCTATTCTGAAAGTTTATTTTCACAGTTATTTCTATATATAAAGTTTGATAATTTTAAATAAAACATTTTTAAAATAATAACAATAAACAGATACAAACAGAGATAGTCAGAATCTTTATTTTGACCTCGAGAGTAAAGGTATACATTCACCTTTACAGCTTCATTTTTGTTTGCAAATGCAATGACCTTAATTTTCCACTTTTTTAACTGAAGAAAGTTTTGGCACATCCAACTGTTTCATCAATGCATTGGCAGAGGGACTCAATCGGGCTATTGTCATTTGGAGATAAGGCTAGGTAAATCTGGGTATCATTAGCATAGCTGTGATAGAACCAAATTGCCTTTCTCATTATCAGACTTAGCATATACAGGCTAAACAGAAGCAGTGCAAGAATTGAGCCATGTGGGACTCCGCATGTCATGGACATCCACTTAGACTAATGATCTTCTATACTCACATAATAACCTCTCCCTTCTAAGTATGACCTGAACCATTTGAAAGCCGGACCCACTTTTCCAGTCATTCTATTAGTATGTTATGATCGACAGTGTCAAACACAGCACTAAGATTTAGAAGTACCAGCACTGATATTTTGCCAGAACCCGAATTTAAATGAAATCATTTATTATCTTTCTGAGTCACAAATTCAAATTCAAAATTCAAATTCAAATTTTATTTGTCACATACACAAACATACACAGTACGAAATGTAGTGAAATGCATTATACGACTGCCATTGACCCTAAAAGAGAATTAAAGTTTACAAATAAGAAATAAATATAAATAAAAGAATACGATAGAAATTAAATACCTGGCGTTCCGCAGGGTTCAGTTTTAGGTCCACTGCTTTTTTCCCTTTACATGCTTCCTCTGGGCAACATAATCCGTAAGCATGGTATTAGTTTTCATTGTTATGCTGACGATACACAGTTATATGTCTCAGCAAAACCTGATGAGAAAAAACAGCTTACTAAAATTGAGCAATGTGTGCAGGACATAAGAAATTGGATGCTAATTAACTTCCTTCTGCTAAATCCGGATAAGACAGAAGTTCTAGTCATAGGACCGCATACAGCTAGGAGTAAAATTTTAGATCACACCGTAACTTTAGATGGCCTTTCTGTTCCATCAAATGCAACAGTAAAAGACCTTGGTGTGATTATTGATTCCAGCCTTTCATTTGAAGCACATGTAGATAATATTACCAGGATAGCATTCTTTCACCTCAGAAATATTGCCAGAATAAGAAATTTATTGTCGCTAAACGACGCAGAAAAACTAGTTCATGCTTTTATCACCTCTAGGTTGGACTATTGTAATGCCTGGTTGTTCAGCTAGATGCATAAATAAGCTTTAGCTAGTCCAGAATGCAGCAGCGAGAGTCCTCACCAGAACCAGAAGATATGAGCACATCACCCCTATTTTATCTTCACTGCATTGGCTCCCTGTGAAATTTCGCATTAATTTTAAAATACTACTCTTGACATATAAAGCATTAAATGGTCTCGCGCCGCAGTACCTGAGGGAACTGCTAGTGTCTTACGATCCGTCACGCCTACTTCGATCAAAGGATGCAGGCTGCTTGTCAGTACCGCGTATTATGAAAATTACAGCTGGGGGCAGAGCTTTTTCTTACAAAGCCCCAAAGTTATGGAATAGTCTTCCAAATAGTGTTCGGGACTCAGACACAGTCTCAGTGTTTAAGTCCAGGCTAAAAACCTATTTATTTAGCCAACCATTTTTATAAATAGATTTGCCATAGGTAAAGGAGCAGATCTGGGTGACTCATGGACGTAGAGTATTATGGTGAACTGGTATGTTTGGATGCTGTCTTCCTCACTCTCATTGATCACTCAGGTTTGCTGACGGTGAGGTGATTGTTTGCTTTACATCTCAGTTTCCCCTCATGTCTGTGTTTCCTTCTGGCTCTCCCTTTTAGTTATGCTGTCATAGTTAGTCCTGCCGGAGTCTCTGCTTGCACTCTACAGTTAATATTCATTCACATTATACATTGTGTGACTGTGACCATACCTAACTGCCATCTCTCCTCTTCTTCTCTTTCCCCCCCTCTTTCTCTCATGGATGAAAGAACGATCTGAACGAGGAAAATAAAAAAATAAAAGAGACCGTCATAAATCTTCAATCTCGCAGCATGAGAGAAAACTTGGTGTTTTCCGGTATCCCGGAATCTGCCGAAGAAAACGCAGAGGCTACGATTAAAACCTTCATGAAAACGTATCTGAAGCTTCCGGAAGACACCGTGGAAAACATCACCCTCGAAAGAGTCCATCGGCTGGGTGCGAAGAGACCTGGAGCTCCGAGGCCGCGTCCTATCGTGGCCAAATTTGGATTCTTCAAACAGAAAGAGCAGGTGAAAAGTCGCGGCAGGGAGCTAAAAGGAACGGACTTTAGCGTAAACGACCAGTTTCCCAAAGAGATCCTGGAACGGCGCAAAATTCTGTTTCCAATTCGACGCTCTCTAATCCAGAAAGGCTCCCGAGCGGTCATCGCCGTGGATCGTCTCTACGTGAACGGCCAGCTCTACCGCGACTCCAGTACAACTCCCTGGCTTTACTAACACCATTCCAGATAAGAATCCGCTTTATTTCTTATATTTCTTCGTTTTTCTTCTAGTAATCGAATTTGATATGTTACCACGATACCGTCAGTCTCTACAGCGTTTAAATGTGGTTATATAAATGTTTTTCTTTCTGTCAAGTTTCTTATTCTTTTTATTTATTTTTTTTTTTTGTTTGTTTTTTTTTTTTTTAGTATTTTTCATGCATCCCCTCCTGTTTTCTTCTTTCCCTCTTCTGCTGTCTTTCTTAATACTAACCTCTCTCACTGTACTGATCACCCGCCTTATTTACACACACACGCACACACAGCACTTTATATCTTTACACATCAGCGCGGCACGACCAAATATACATTCACTCAGCGTCAATACTACCACACCGTACTCTTAGCGCACACAGACATACAGGACATATTCACACACACACACACACACACACGCTCGCTCATATTTCATTCATCTAAGCTTCACACACAGCAGGCAATACTAGCTACACACACACATCCATGGGTGCACTAAGGCTTGTCACATGGAATGTGAATGGAGCTGGCTCCAGAGAGAAGAGATTAAAAATACTCTACCAACTTAAAAGACTACAAGCAGACGTTGTTTTATTACAAGAGACTCATAGACCTGCCACAGCTATAGATGAACTTAAAACAGCTGAGTTCCCTAATGTGTTCGCAGCCTGCTATAACTCTAGGCAAAGGGGGGTAGCAATTTTATTACATAAAAATGTTACATTTACAGTACTCAACACAGTTATAGACCCGGAGGGTAGATATCTAATCACTAAATTATCTATATTTAATAAAAAGTTTTGTATTGCCAGTATATATGGTCCAAATGTTGATGACCCCTCCTTTTTCCACACTTTTTTTACTGCACTTTCGGAACATCTAGACTGTACACTGATTCTTGGTGGAGACTTCAACTTTGGACTAAATAAAGAAAGGGACAGGCTCAGCACAGCTGGAACTCAGCGTAATTGGGAATCCACTAATATAGTTAAACAGTACATGAGCGACTACGGACTTTGCGATGCATGGCGATCTCTTCACCCCAACTGTAGAGAATATACTTTTTTTTCAAAAGTCCATCACAGTCACTCTCGTCTGGATTATTTTTTAGTCAGCAGCTCACTGCTGAGTGACATTTCAGACACAGAAATACACACCATAGCTGTCAGCGACCATGCTCCTGTATCTTTAACTTTAAAAAACAAGAAGGACACCCCACCAAGTAAAAACTGGAGATTTAATACATCATTGCTTAAAGATGAAGATTTTATTAATTATTTTAAGAAAGAATGGGCTTTATATCTAGACTATAACGACCAGCCTGGAACTTCAGCATCTGTTCTCTGGGAAGCAGGCAAAGCTGTGATGAGAGGTAGAATAATCTCATTCTCATCACATAAAAAGAAAAGGGAGAATAAATATATTCAGGAATTAGAAGAAACAATCAAATCTCTAGAAGAAGCTTATGTATCCTCTCAAGAGAAGGAAATATTGAAGAAAATATGTAAAGCAAAACTAGAATTAAATGAAATTATTGATAAAAATACTCAGTTCTTAGCACAAAGACTCCGCTGGCAAAACTTTGAATATGGTAACAAATCTGGTAAATTCCTAGCTAACCAGTTAAAAATAAATAAAGAAAAAACAACTATATATGCTGTTAAAAACTCAACTGGGGACACAGTATATGACCCTGAAAGAATAAACAATACTTTCAGGGACTTTTATGAATCTCTTTATTCACCACAGATGAACCCGTCTAAAGAAGAAGTTGACCAGTTTCTTGATCATATAACTCTTCCGAAATTATCAGACAACCAAGCGATGGCATTGGATTCTCCACTGACATCAGATGAACTCCAGGAAGCCTTGAACAGTATGCCCAATAAAAAGGCTCCAGGTCCAGACGGCTTCCCAGCGGAATTCTATAAAGAATTCTGGACAATTCTGGCACCAACATTCAACAGAATGTTGCAGGAATCTAAGGAAAATGGTAGACTCCCGCCAAATATGAATTCTGCTAACATTAGTCTCTTACTAAAACCAGGTAAAGATCCGGTACTGCCTAACAGCTACCGTCCAATATCACTTATTAATGTTGACATTAAAATAATCTGCAAAGCGCTCTCAAAAAGAATAGAGAAGGTAACCCCTCTCATAATCCATCCAGACCAAACTGGTTTCATAAAAGGAAGGCACTCCTCAACAAATACGCGCAGATTACTTAACCTGATAGACTATTCATGTAATAAAAACCTTCAAATTACAATATTGTCTCTAGATGCAGAAAAGGCTTTTGATAGGGTTAATTGGAATTTTTTATTTGCAACCTTACACAAATTTGGTTTTGGAAACTCCTTCATAAACTGGTTAAAAATATTATATAATTCTCCAACAGCATGTGTCAGGACAAATGACCAAACATCCTCCAGCTTCCATCTTAAGAGGGGCACCAGGCAGGGATGCCCTCTCTCCCCTTCACTTTTTGCAATTTTTATTGAACCATTAGCAACAGCTATTAGACAGACTATAGCGATTAAAGGCATTAAATGCAAGAATATAGAACATAAAGTTAGTCTTTACGCAGATGATGTGTTACTTTTTCTCCAGCATTCACAAACCACTCTCTCTGAGGTAATTACATTAATAAACTCTTTCTCAAGAATCTCAGATTATTCAATAAACTGGTTAAAATCTACTGTTCTTCCGATTAACTGCTCCTTTCAGTCCTCCTCCTCCACTCCACTACAATCTGGAAATATTAAGTATTTAGGTATTAATGTCTCACCTAGGCTCGTAGATTTAACAAAATTAAACCACATCCCACTTTTAAAGACGATAGAAGATGATCTAACCAGATGGAAGTCTCTACCCATATCACTCATGGGAAGGGTAGCTTCAATAAAAATGATGGTTTTGCCAAGAATTAATTACCTATTTGCAATGATCCCAAGCAAACCGTCAACTGACTGGTTTAGATCTCTAGACTCCTCCATCTCTAAATTCCTTTGGAAAGGTAAACCCCCGCGTATTAGCTTAAAAACACTACAAAAGACCAAGGACAAAGGAGGTCTAGATCTGCCGAACTTTCACCACTATTTCTTAGCCAACAGGCTTCAACACATATCAGGGTGGTTAAAACACACCCTTTTAGATGAGTCTTGGCTAGATGTAGAACAGGCACTATGCAATAATATAGAGATTTCAGATCTACCATTCATTAGCTCAAACATTAAACGACATGTTTGCTTCAAAAGTATCAGTATCAGCTCCTCTCTGACAGCATGGTGGGAGTTTCTTAAAATGACTGAGTCTTCACTAATCCCATGCAAACGCACTCCCATATGGAACAACCCTGACATAGTACAAAACAATAATATGATAAACTTCAGGGACTGGGGTGGTAAAGGTATTAAATATTTGGAACATATATTCGAAGGGTCAGATTTTATTCCTTTTGATATATTGGTCAATCAATATGGGATTAACAAGAATAGATTTTTAGAATATCAACAAGTTAAATCTATAATAAGAAAGAAATTTAATTCCGATCATATCAAATTACAAATACCACCAAGAGTGGCAGAATTCCTTGACCTCAGGACCCCCAAATTATTATCTAAAATATACAGGACACTATCCAAAATAGATGAATCAGTATCGATTCCTATTGCAAAATGGGAGGCAGATTTATCAGTCAGCTGGGACCACAATTTCTGGTCTCAGATATGTTTAAAACCTTTTGAACTGATTAGAAATCCCAGTTTACAATTAATACAATACAAAATTCTGCATAGAGTGCACTACACAGGTCATCGGATGTTCCGGATGGGTCTTACAGCTTCTAACAACTGCTCATACTGCCAAAACAACACACCTGACAATTACATACATGCTCTATGGTTCTGTCCACCTGTTCAGAAATTCTGGTATGAGATTTGTGAAGACTTATCAAAGTGTCTTAAATGTTCCATTCTAGCCTCTCCTTCAGTTTGCTTGTTGGGTGACCTAGAGGGTGTCACTACAGAGGTCAACACAATCCACATGGCTTTCACCGCCTTATGCATTGCTAAGAAGACTGTCCTCATGAACTGGAAAAATAGAAATAATCTTAATATCAACCAATATAGAGATCGTTTGTTAGACTATATTAGTCTTGACACGGCGTCTGCTGCCACATTAGGTCAATCTCTCTGGGCTCCTTTGATCGGCTCCATTACCTAGTGTGGCTGGGGGCCGCAGTTCTGTCCGGTTTGGTCCTGGCTGCTGGTGCGGCGGGGGGCATGCTGGCCTGGGGCGTCTAGGCGTTCTTGCGGGGTGGGTTTCTTGGGGGGTCCGGCGCTGGGGCTGCGGTCCTGGCCTGGAGGGGGCGCGGGTGGCTCCTGGGCGGTGTTTTTTTTTTTTTTTTTTTTTTTTTTAAATTTATTTATTTATTTACGATAATTTTATTTTTATTTCTTTTTTTTTCTTCCCCCCCCTACCGTCCGCACGCGGCGCTGCTGGGGAGGGCCGTGTCGGCGGACGTAGGTTGCCGGCCTGGCGGCCATACTGCTCCGAGATAGGTCCGGGGGGGGTTTGGGGTCCTGGGGGCGCTCTTCCTCTGGGCTGGGGTTCCGGCTGGGCCTGGGGGGCCTGGGTCCTGGCTGGTGTGCTGCCGTGGTGTGGGTTGGTGCTTGCCCTGGTGCCCGGCCCTGGGCGGGGACCTTCGACGCATCGGTGGAGCTGGGGGGCCTCTTCAGCTGGTGGGTGTGTTTTTACCATCTGCAAGTGTCCTCTTTGCAGGGGGGGTCCATTACAGGAGGAGGACGGGCCTAACTTGGGTGTCTATTGTTCTATGTAGTCTGGGAGTCGACTGAATGTGGGGGTGGGAGTAATTTTTTTTTTTTTTTTTTATTTATTTATTTATTTTTTTTTTTTTTTTATTTATTAATTATTTTTTTTTTTGTTTCCTTCTTCTTCCCCTCTGTTGTGGGGCCTGGTGGGCTCCCCCGGGCTCTGCGGTGGCCGGTGGGGCCGTTGCCATGGGCCCTGGTTTGGATGGGCCTGGGCCCCCGTCCCTGGGCGGTTTTTATTTATTTATTTATTTATTTTTTTTTTTTTGGGCAACGGGGGTGCCTATGGGGGTCAGTAGGGGAGCTGGTCCCAAGGGGGGGGTACTTGCCTCCTCTGATTATTTTCTCCCCATCCCCGATGCTTCCCTCTTCCCGCTCCATCATAACACCATACAGGTAGGGCTTTGGGGTGCGGGGGTGTTGCTGGGATGCAGGGGAGGTTTTCCTTTCCTGTCTCCTTGTGACCACCTGCATCTCAATTTTATATCACATTTTAGACACTCTCATTACTTACTGTCATGTTACACATACATATAGGGCCTTGGGGGTGGGCACACTGAATGGCGTCCAGAGGGCGGGCTGTTTAATCAGCCTTACCTCTGGTGCCAGTGCCCATTTCCCAATTTTAAGTGGCACGTAGACATTTAGGGTTCTTGTGAGGGGCAGAGCTGACACGAGCTGCCGGAGGGTGGTTAGTGTCTTGCCCCTCCCTTGTTTTAAAGCACTTTAGAACAACACACACCAACACTACATTAGAGCGGGAGGAGCGAAGCAGGGGTCTTCCTTTTTTCTACACCCCCGTTCTCTATCCGCGGTCCAGGGCCGGGGGCTGAGAGGAGGAGCTGGCCGTTCGGTCGGGGTCTGGGCTGGTGGTCCTTTCCGCTGCTGCGGGGACCGGGGGGGTCTTTCTGTCCCCACGGCGGAGGGAAGTGGGTATATGGGGAGTGTGAGTGTGTATATTGTCTATTTTTGTGTGTCTACATGTGTGAGTGTGTGAATATTTGTTTGTATGTATGAGGGTGGGAATATATGTTTGTGTATGTGTGTGTCTGGCTGTCTACGTTTAGGTGTCAGGTCAGGTCCTAGACTCCACCTCTCTCAACATCCCAGGCCCCCCCTGCTCTGCCACCACACACAGCTGTGGGGTGCCCCCGGCCGCTGGTGGGTTGTTGGTTTCTCGCTTCGGGGCGGGGCGCCCGGGTGAGCGCTGGCTCACTCGCGGCGGTCGCTGGGCGGGATCTGGCTCTCCTGGCTTGGCGAGGCACCAGCTTGTGGATGGGGGGGGCCCTGGGAGCTCTGAACCCAGGAACCGGACTGCCTCGGAGTGGATGACCACCGGCGGAGCCTGCGGTCCTGTCACCACGGCACCCTGGGGCGTCTGCACTGGGGCTGCTAGATGACCCCCCTCTGGGCTCTCCGCTGCCCCTTTCGGGGTGGGGGGGGCTGTCCCTGCGGTGGTTCTCCTGAGACTCCTGTGCTCTGGGGGGCCTCTGGATGTCTGGGACCCGTGTCTCCGCCGTATCTGCTCCATGCCTCGCGGGATGGGACTGTGGTCCCCCACACACACTATTAAACATTTACATGGAGGAACCCTATGAAAACAAGCGCGCTCACACACACAGGTGTGCACACAAACGTTCACACTGGTGTACAAACAGGTGCTCACACACACACTGTCTTTGCTGTTGCTTCAAAACAAAATGTTTATTTCAAAATATTTTATTATGTGCGCGGCTCAACAGATTTAGGGACTTGTGGTTTGCCGCGAGTCGTGCAGGTGTTGGTTGTGGCTGCGGTTTTTCTGCTGTTGTTTTTTCTCTTTTTCTTCGGCAGGTGCGGAAGCGAGTTTTGACTATATTCTCTCCCCCCTCTCACCCCCCCCCCCTTTCTTTTTTTTTTTTTTTCTCTCTTTCCCCCCCCCTTTTTTTTTTTTTTTTTTTTTTTTACTCTCTCTTCTCTTTTTTTGGTCCCCGGTCTTGTCTGTTATAATATGGGAAACAAACTAAATAAATAAATAAATAAATAAATTTAAAAAAAAAAAAAAATGGCTGTGAATGATGATAGAACAGCTACACATACTCTCTGCTATGTGTTATCTGTGATACTGACAGGCCGGAAAAAAAAAAAAAAAAAAAAGAGAATACGGCCTGAGATGCCGTCTGGTCCTGCTGCTTTCCTGGTGTTCACTCTCTTGAAGGCTCTCCTCACGTCATGCTCTGTGATGATG